>NC_057416.1:5878943-6129403 GCF_019320065.1 Cervus canadensis | reverse complement strand
GGGCCGCAGGCCACCTGAGAAGGGCGGAGGAGCCAAGTGTAAGGTAGGTTTTTAGGAGAGAGAGAGAGACATCGGTGGTTGAAAAAGGGGTGGGAATAGATGCCTAACATTCAGGGAGTCAGTGTAAAGGATTGTTTTCCATATAAGAGTACCAGAGAGAAATGTGACCCAATGCTTTTAGTTTATCCTTTCTTTTCTATTATTATAAAAGTACTGTTGCTGGGGCCAACGAAGTAAAGCCCTCACAGCTATTCTGTAGCATTAGGTAAGACTTATTGAAACAGCTTACTGCAAACACTCATTCTATTTTTAGGTTGATATCACTAAATTAAAATAGATCTCTACTTCATGAAAGATTCAAATGCTGATCAAAAGATTAAGTGAAAATATTATTGCTAAGTTGTCTCAGGACATAGAGAAAAAAGTCAGAAGATACAGTTCATGTAAGATGGAAGAGAGTCGGGTGAGTGAAGGCTAGAGGCCATGATGTATTATGACAAGCTTTGACCTGTTATGTTGGGAATGTGTGAGTGGGTGCTTGTGCTCAGGAACACTTTGGTATAAAGAAACTTAATGGGCTCTCTCCAGACCCTCAAAACTCTAAGGATTATGCCTGAGCCTTCCTTCCTTTTCTCCTTCCCTCCTTCTCTCCCTGATTCCCTCCATTCATCCATTTATTCATTCACCCATAGGATGACGTTTCCATACTAGGACCTGTTCATACAGACGTTTGACTGACTACCTGCTCTATGCCTGGCTCTGTTCAAATGTGAGATAATAAAACAGGACTTGTTGCTTTAGAAATTTACATATAAAGATAAAGAGAGATATGAACACTCTAAAGCAAAACTGAGATGGAGAGAAGGAAGAGATGGAGAAAAATTTCAGTTATTTACCTGGTATGTGTGTGTGCTGAGTTACTTCAGTCATGTCCAACTCATTCCAACCCCATGGACTACAGCCCATCAGGCTGCTCTTGCCATGGGATTTCCCAGACAAGAAAAGTGGAGTGAGTTATTTGACATCCAGGGGATCTTGCTGACCCAGAGATCAAAGCTGCATCTCCTGCATTGGCAGGTGGGATCTTTAGCACTAACACCACCTGGGAAGCCCCACAGCTAGTATCCTTCTATGCTTTTAACTTAAGAATATGCTGATTTAATACCTGTAGTAAGAAATACTCTAGCCTATAAAGCCTCACCTGGTTGTGGTCTGTGTAAGAGATGACCTAGTAAGCTTGCTTAGGATGGGTCAGTCTCTCTGGACATGGTAGCAAGAAATATGTTGAGAGTGCAAAAGGAGAGAAGACTATTTCTGTTTCCAAAATTCTTTTTGCTTTTTCATTGCAAAAGGAGTGTGGAGGGGGGGCGGGGGGGCGCAGTATTTATTCTGAAAGGATAAAGAGACAGATGCAGAGATATGCAAAAAAATGAATAAATAAATGAATAATTTCTTAACAGAATGTAATTTTTAATGATTTTTCCCAAAAACAAAAACAAAAAGAAAAAAAACCCCAAACCTCAGAGCCATAAGGAGAAGTCACAACCAATGTGGAAACCCTGATATCCTGCAAACCGCTCCCTTTACAAAAGGGAGACACTTGGGTCTGGGACCTTGAGTTCACAGATGAGACACCCTCAAATTACTCCCAGGCCAGAACTTAATATCTCTAGTAGGGACTTTCCAGGTGGCGCAGTTGTAAGGAAACCCAGGAGACCCAGATCCGATCCCTGGATCAGCAAGATCCCCTGGAGTAGGAAATGGCAACCCACTCCAGTACTCTTGCCTGGAAGATTCTATCAACAGAGGAACCTAGTAGGCTGCATTCCCCGGGGTTGCAAAGAGTCCAACCAGACAGAGCACAGTACCACCACCAGTCGGAATACAAGTCCTTTCTCTCTACCTGTTGGTTAAACTCTTTCCCAGATCGCCTGCCCAATTCAGGTGTGCCATCAGACACTGCTGGGTCGACCTGGAATCCAGAAAGCTCCTCTTCCATCATGAGGCTCCTGTACCTTCTCTTCCCCTTACTCATATGTCTTATCCAGACGACACCAGGTAATCGGTGGCTAGGCTGGCTCCAAACTTGGAGCCTGGAGTAGGGAAATTCAGGTTGATTCCTCATTCAGTGATATGCTGAAATATATAGCGACTGAATAATATATCTGAAAGAAGCATGCATATACAATATGCTCCATTTTTCAAATAAGGAAAGAGAAGCTTAAAGTGAAAAATAGTCTCCCATGATTGCCCTTAACTAGTTGGTAGTAAGTCCATAAATTGTAAAGCTGATAGACAACATGTACAGGAGACTTTACAGATTCCAGATCATTTCATGTGACTAACAGTAACACTAATAGTAATAGTAAATTATATTGACCACTTCCTCTTTACTGAGACACCAAAACTTTTAATGTCTTATCCCAAATGTATTCCTCCCAGCACTATTTATGGGATAGGTGTTTTTAGCCCCGTTTTTCAGCTGGGACTTAGAAATAAGGTAATTTGTTCAAAGTCGTGCAGGTTCTGTGAGAAATAGCCTTGGTAGCTTGATAGGGATTACATTGAATCTATAGATTGCTTTGGGTAGTATAGCCATTTTGACGATATTGATTCTTTCAATCCATGAACACAGTATATTTCTCCATCTGTTTGTGTCCTCTTTGATTTCTTTCATCAGTGTTTTATAGTTTTCTATGTATAGGTCTTTTGTTTCTTTAGGTAGATATACTCCTAAGTATTTTATTCTTTTTCTTGCAATGGTGGATGATATTGTTTCCTTAATTTCTCTTTCTGTTTTCTCATTGTTAGTGTATAGGAATGCAAGGGATTTCTGTGTGTTAATTTTATATCCTGCCACTAAACCACAATGAGGTACCATTACATGCCAGTCAGAATGGCTGCTATCCAAAAGTCTACAAGCAATAAATGCTGGAGAGGGTGTGGAGAAAAGGGAACCCTCTTACACTGTTGGTGGGATTGCAAACTAGTACAGCCGCTATGGAGAACAGTGTGGAGATTTCTTAAAAAACTGGAAATAGAACTGCCATATGAACCAGCAATCCCACTCCTGGACATACAAAGTGAGGAAACCAGTCTGAAATAGACACGTGCACCCCAATATTCATCACAGCACTGTTTATAATAGCCAGGACATGGAAGCAACCTAGATGCCCATCAGCAGATGAATGCATAAGGAAGCTGTGGCACATATACACCATGGAATATTACTCAGGCATTAAAAAGAATTCATTTGAATCAGTTCTAATGAGGTGGATGAAACTGGAGCCCATTATACAGAGTGAAGTAAGCCAGAAAATAAAGACCATTAGAGTATACTAACACATATATATGGAATTTAGAAAGATGGTAATGAGAACCCTATATGCAAAACAGATAAAGAGACACAGATGTACAGAAGAGACTTTTGGACTCTGTGGGAGAAGGCGAGGGTGGGATGTTCGAGAGAACAGCATGGAAACAAGTATATTATCTAGGGTGAAACAGATCACCATCCCAGGTGGGATGCATGAGACAAGTGCTCGGGCTTGGTGCACTGGGAAGACCCAGAGGGCTCGGGTAGAGAGGCAGGTGGGAGGGCGGATCCGGATAGGGAATACATGTAAATCCATGGCTGATTCATGTCAATGTATGACAAATACCACTACAATATTGTAAAGTAATTAGCCTCCAACTAATAAAAATAAATGTTAAAAAAAAAAAAATTCGTGCAAGATGTGTGTAGGGAGGACTTTAACTCAAGCCCAAGTGGGTTTGATTCCAAAGACCATGTTTTTTTTAAATATTCAACAATCCCAAAAAACAAATTTACTTACTGAATTATAGGACAACACATTTATAGATTTGTTTAATATATTTATATATATATATATAAATTTATATATTTGTGTATATAAACAACAAATACTTTAGCTTGAGTGTGCTCTCTCCATCACTTGGGACATACTTATCCTACCAGACTGTTTGTTGATCACCTGAAATCCAAGTTAAACTGGGTGTCCTGCATTTTCTCTGCAGCCCTCCTCAAGTGACAGCATGCTCCAGGCTGTGCTGTAGTGACAGTGCCTCCAGATCATAGGATCTAAAAAGAGCCAAAGGTGATTCTTGCTCAAATGACACCAACCCATGAGGGACCAGGTGCATTGATCACGCCCCACCTCCGAGGAGCAGCCACCACTGTGGTCGCTGCTGGTTCTGTTGTCGAAGAAGGCGCTCTCAGGACTCTCAAGCTGGCGATTAAGGGCCCCAGCCCTGAAGGGAAACGTCAGACCCCTTCCTGACTCACGAATTTGGTGGTTTTCAGACTGCAGTAAAGAATAAGGTATGTTTGACCTGAAATGCCGCACTCCATCACAGGCAAAGGACACAGGGCAGAGTCTCTGGAATGCAACCCACTTTTCCTTCCCTTCGCACACTACTTAAAAGCTGATTCCATTTTGGGCAAATCCAGGCAGGCTCAGGGCATGACACACCCCAGTCTACACCTAGATTCTGAATACACCAGCCTTGGACTGGACTGATGGGGCTCAGGCTCTCCCAGGACTTTAGGAAGAAGGCAAAAGCTTAGAAGACCACAGTGGGCACAGGTGAGCTCCCAGCTACACGCCCCAGGACTGTATCCAGGAGTGGGCAGGTCTTTCCTGTCTCAGACAGTCAAACATGAGCCAGCCCTACACGAGCACCCAGAGCTCAGAGGCAACAGAACAGGCCTGTGCTTACATCAGGCACTGAGTCTCCCTGAGGTTTGTAGTTAACTCCTGGGGGAATGCGCATGGTCTGCTTTGTAAGGGACCTTGGCATGAAGCATCAGGAAATACATCATATTATCATCACTGCAATATTACAGGAATTGCAGCTGCTGAATGCTTCTCCCTATGGCTGCGGACCTGGAGCCTTTATAAAGTCAGCGAGCACACCATCCTGTCCAGTCTCACCTGGGAAGCCAGCCAGCCATGAGGGTCTACTACCTTCTCTTTGCGTTGCTCTTCTTGTTCTTGCTGTCTGTTCCAGATAAGAAGCGCTGGGAAATGACAGGGCTGAATGGATTGAGAATTTGTTAGTCAGAGTCAGCCCTCTCCATTCATTTGGGAATTTTAGATAAGAGAGATTTATTGCTTGGGAATTAGACATTACCGGCTTTTCTTTTCATTTTTTTTTTTTCTTGACAAAGATCATCAAGAACCTCAAAGTAGGGTCTCCATCCCTTCTGATTCACTCTTAAGAGACTAATTAGCTCACAAACCATCCCTCCATGGGAGGACTGTTATACCTGTTCATGAGACAGGAAGAAAGTGATGTAAATCTTTATTTATTTATTTATTTTATAAATCTTAATACCAACAGGAGAAATGGAAATTAATCTGAGGACAGAAGCACAGGTTCCCTTTTATTAGCTTAGAAGTCGGAGGTACAGTCTTTAGGCCTCTAAAGGACTTGGGGGACCATCGTGGCCCCTGCCTCCCAGGTGTCAGTTCACAAAGGGGCTGCCACGGTCACGCCACATTCTCAGCTGAGTCGATCCCACAGAATCATTGTTAGTAGTTAGCCACACCTTCTTCTTTACTCCAGATGGTAGAGAAAGAGGAAAAAGACATACAAGAACAGAAAATGGCAACAGATAACTTATTAGAGAGATTTCAAAAGCCTTGGACTTCACCTTGGCCTTCCTAAAACCTTCCATGTGCTCCATTTCTTCACCACAGGCAATGGCGGCATCATAAGCGGGTTACAAAGGTATTACTGCAGAAGAAGAAGCGGCCAGTGTGCTCTGATTGGCTGCCTTCCAAATGAGGAGCAGATAGGCCGCTGTTCCCTGAGTGGCCGAATATGCTGCCGGAAGAAGAAATGAAAAATCCAGAAACAGGAGGAGAAAGTTGCATAGTGTGAAAATGCCTCCTTGAAGACTCCAGAAGCCAAATCAAAGACTTTTTACAAAATTTAAAAGCTTGATTATTATCATGATTATTTTTTAACATTCTGTTTATTGTGCTGCTTCTTACCAAATAAGCAACTTAAAAAGTGTTAATGACTCCCCTTTAATTCAAATAAAGTATAATCCCTAGAGGAAGCCACAAGAGGGTCTCAACTGATGTTCCAAAGATTGTCAGATTTTTTTCCTCTTTCACAACTTTCACCCCACAGTGACACTGGACCACTTGTTCTTTCTGAAACACTTCCTTTGCCTTCTGTCACCCATCTGATCTGTGCAGTCTGTCCATCTATCATAGCATCTCCCCAGCAAATCCATCTCTTAAACTTCAGGGCATCCCTGAGTGTCTTCCCAAGTCCTTCTGAGCACTTTCCAGCTCAGAGACACGGGAACCTGGCTCCTCCTCAACCTTGCCTTCAGCTTTCCTCTCACTCTTGCCTCTGTTTTGACTGACCTCAAGCCTGGATAAAATCTCTCCTCCAGCTATGTCTCCAAACCCATCTCTCAGGGGCACCTCAAATTCTACCTCCTTCTTAAAAACATATTTTTTTCCCCAACGAATATGATCTTTCCTTTTAAAAGGGTTCTGATCTGAGTGCTCCATCTATGAGTCCTGCATGATTTTTACATTCACTACATTTGCATATTTCCACTCTTCATATTTGGCTGCAGGATTTTGAAGGGCACTTCATCATTTAATCACTCCTGGCACAAGTGTTTTGGCACAAAAGCTGCTCAACAAGTGTTTATTGTGACCCCATGGACTGGGGCCCACCAGGCTCCTCTGTCCATAAGACTCTTCAGGCAAAAATACTGGCGTGGGTTGCCATGTCCTCCCTTATGAGAGCTGAAGTACACTCCAAGGCTCTGTAACTATTTAATGGTCCCTGGAGGTTGACACAAAACGATTCCATCGAATGTGGTGGCAGGCCCATCACCCCCAACAAGAGCCCCCAGTCAAGGAAGTGAGTTCTCAGGAAGAAAGGGCAAACACTCAAAGACAAGGGCTTGGACCCCACAATTCAGCATTAAAAAAAAGAAACGACGTGATGGGACTGTATGCTGCCCTTCTCCAGTACACAACTAAGGAACCAGGCAAAACCTGGGAAACCACTGATTCAGACTCTGGCACAAGCAATGCAGGACCATAATTGAGGAGAGTAGAAAACAGGTGAGGTGAGGGACTTCCCCACCGGTCTGGGGCTGGGATTCTGTGCTCCCAACACAGGGGGCCTGGGTCCACCCCTGGTCAGGGAACTAGATTCCACATGCTGCAACTAGATTCTGCCTGCCGTGATTAAGGCCCAGGGCACCCAAATTAATGAATTCACTAATTAAATTTTTTAAATCCTGTGCTCAACCATTTATAAAAAAAGAAAAGAAAGCAACTGAAGTGAGACTTATGGCATCTCCAGCCTCTACAGATTTCCAGGCCTAAAGCATAGGGAACAAGAACCCAAACAGGCCAACAACTCTCCTGAGTCGAAGAGAGTGGGGTCAAAGTTCAGAGAGTGCAGACATCTTCACTTCTGGACAGAAAACCAGCAACGGGCATCAGGATCAGGGCTGTGTGCCTGTGTGCTAAGTCGCTTCAGTTGTGTCTGACTCTTTGCCCTCTGTGGACTGTGGAGTTGCTGAAAGCATATGGGAAAACACTGTGGTTTTCATTCAATTCTAAAGCTGCTCTAAAACAACGAAATCTATGATACTAGGTGGGAAGTTGGATCCGCCTTACGGGATAAACTGTGATGCTAAGATTCAAGACACTCTCTTAAGGAAAGAGATGATCATTTCAGTAGAGAAGAAAAAAACATCAAGAATCAGATATCAGTTATCTGTAATAAACCCACTTGAGATATCATATATAAAGGCAAATGGGTTAAAAAGGAAAGGATGGAAACAGATCTGCTGCTGCTGTTGTTTAGACGCTCAGTTGTGTCCAACTCTCTTGAGACCCCTATGGAATCATCCAGGCAAGACAGCTGGAGTGGGTTGCCATGCCCTCCTCCAGGGACTCTCCCCACCCAGGGATCAAAACCATGTCTCTGCATCTCCTACATCTCAGGAGATTCTTCACTGTTGAGACAACAGATATGCTATGGAAACATTAATTTAAAGAAAACATAGGAGAGTGTATGGTTAATTAACAGGCTTCCTGGTGGTTCAGATGGTAAAGAATGTGCCTGCCATGTGGGAGACCTGGGTTCGATTCCTGGTTTGGGAAGATGTCCTGGAGGAGGGCATGGCAACCCGCTCCAGTGTTCTTCCCTGGAGAATCCCCATGGACAGAGGAGCCTGGCAGGCTACAGTCTATGGGGTCACAAAGGGTCAGACACGACTGAGTGACTATGCATGGAACACAATCAAGTAACTTTTAGAACAAGGACCAGATATAGAGAGGGGTATTTATCCTAATGGTAAAATGTGTAATTCATCAAGAATACATATGATTACTGAATCAGAAATCAGAATGTACTTAGCAAAGGAAGTTTAAACTTCTTAAAGACAACCCATAGGAATAAGCATAGAAACAGACAAATTAGCAATTACAATTGGAATTTCCCTGGCAATCCAGTAGTTGAGATCCCTAGCTTTCACTGCAGGGGGCACAATTCCGTTCCTGGTTGAGCAAGTAAGATCTCTTGTATCATATACAAAATTCAATGCAAGATAGATGAAAGGTTTACAAAAACCACACAACTCCTAAAAGAAAGCATAGGAGAAAAATTCTTTGGCATGGGTCTCCACAAGGATGGTTTTGAGCTTGACACCAAAAGCACAAGCCACAAAAACAAAGCTAGACAGTAGGATCATCAAACTGGAAAGTTCTGCTCAGCAAAGGAAACAATGAACCACCTGAAAAGACGGTGTTCTTTTAACGCTCCAGGGATCTCTGAAGCTGGAGGAGATGGCAGCAGTGCTGCGGGCAAGAAAGTGGGGTGAGAGAGGATGGTCACATCCCAGGTCATCTCCGAGTCCCTGGGATGGCTACCAGGTGTGGGTACGTGACTTCAGATAGGCAGAAATTCAAGAGGGGGTCACGGTGAAGTGAAAGAAGGTCAATCCAGGGAGGAAACACTCTACACAGACAGCGTTGGCCATCCTGGAAGGCAAGCGCAGCACCAGGGTATAGGGCTGTCAGTGTTTATAGTGGGGGTTATTTCATAGCCTGATGAGTGGTAGGAGTATGCCAGCTATTTTCAGGAAAGAGTAGGGATTTCCAGGAACTGGGTCAGCACCCACTTTTTGACCTTTATGGTCAGCCCTGGAACTGTCATGGCGCCTCTGGATGTGTCACCTAGCTACCACGTTACAAAGGGATCCAAAAAAAAATATTTACTTCAAGTCTCAGTTGCGGTATGCAGGATATTCATCTCAGCACACTGGTTTAGTTGCCCCAGAGTAAGTGGAGAAGAAAATGGCAACCCACTCCAGTATTCTTGCCTGGAAAATTCCATGGACAGAGGAACCTGGTGTGCCAAGGTCCATGGAGTCGCAAAGAGTTGGACACGACTGAGCGACCTCACTTTCTTTCTTTCACGTGGAATCCTAGTTCCCAGGCCAGGGACTGACCCACATCCCCTGCGTTGCAAGGCAGATTCTTACAACTGGACCACCAGGGAAGTCCCTGTCATTCTTTTAGAGGTTGTGCCCCGCCCACTTCCGGTCTCCTCTACACCGGATAGCTGGCCTTTGACAGCGCCATGGGAGCTCTCGCCTTACAGGAGAATGCCCTTGTGAGGTTCTCAGGACGGTGTGCTGACTGCAGGCGGCAGGCAGGACCCTGTGAAGAGAGCCTGATTTTGCTCCGAGTTAGACCATTGCCACTTAGCATGCTGAGGCCTTGGACACACATTTTTGTTGGATTTGCAGCCAATTTTAATTGACTTTTTAAGTCAGTTTTGCCTGTGGCCTCACACATGGCTTTCTAGTCCTCAGGACCATCTTGTATAAAACTTGGGTCATACCTACCTGGCGAGGTTGTTTAGGGGAACTCAAAGAGATAACTTGAATACAAGTGGCCAGCTATTGAGCAAGGCTCATTGCAAAATATGATTGTGCGACAAGTTCAAAGAAAAAACTACTAAAAGTGTCAGCATTAGACCCAGCCCTGGTCCCCTTCTGAGGACAGGTGTGACCAAGGTGACCATCAGAAGCCATGGCACCCACCCCATCCACAGGAGAAGGTAACTGGGAACACTGGCCTCTGTCCATTAACACCCACGGATCTGTGCTGACAACACCTGTGGTTGTGGAGTTGTAGATGTTAAGGGCTTTGCTCTTCAAAACCTTATCTGTGGGACTGGGACACCCCTTCTTGCCTGAGGAACTGAGGCGCTTTGCTGGAAAGACACTGCCTCAATTTCCTACTCACAGGTTAAAGGTTTGGGGACACAGCATTTATCTTCCCTTTAAAGAATGAGACCCTGAGTTACCTCTCAGCTCAGGCCTGAAGCAACCACAGTCTACATGGCCTTGTTTGGCTTTGAACCTGTGGAAACAAAAGATTCATTTAGACTTTACCTAAAATGAACCCTTCCCTCTACCTTATATTAACCCATCTCTGGTTTCTGGTGAGCCACCCCATGGTTTCTTGGGTGTGTGACCTCCTTGCTGAAGGAACAGGACCCTTCCCTGATGAACAGAGATGCCCCTGGGCATTATCTCCAGGATTAACATAGCTGCAAAGGAGTCATCTCTAGACCTTGCCTAGGAAAAATAAGTCGCTGCAATTGCAGAATTCCTGACAAGGGCCGTGTCCCACTGGTGAGGCACCATGGCAAGAAACTCCCTTGAAACTCACCATGGAACCCTTAGCAGCCTTTTGGAAACTCCCATCTATGAAAAGTCATGCCTGGTCTTGCACTTAAAACTGCATCATCAGCTTTCTTAAAAGAAAGAAAGAAAAAAAAAAAACCTCTGTGCACTGCAAATCATAGATCTTTCAAACACACAAATTTTTATTTTATTTCTTTATTTAGGCTGCTCCAGGTCGTAGTTGTGGCATGTGGGATCTAGTTCCCTGACCTGCTATACTTGGGAGTACAGAGTCTTATCCACTGGACCATCACGGAAGTCCTGCAAAAAACAGCATTTTTCTAAATCACTTTTTTTTAAAAAAACTTTGAATTGGGATATAGCTGATTAATAATGTTGTGATAAGTTTCAGTTGGACAGCAAAGAAACTCAGCCATGCATATGCATGTATCCATTCTCCTCCAAACACCCTTCCCATCCAACAACAAAAAAAATCTGCTCCCATTAAGCAGAGTTGCCTGAAAAGCAGCATTTTCGATGAAGAGACACAATAGACAACGATTCAGTCTCATTTCTTTCTATAGTGTAGTACGATAGCATGTATCTAAATTGACCCTGTAGAATAGATTTTTCCTGCAAGGTCCATAAATAAACAGATACATATATATATATTATGTACAGATAATTATACATATATAAGTAGATGATGTCTACCTCTCTAATATCATTTAGAGCTAAAGCAGAAGGAATCATGATCAAGACAACTTATTTTCCATCAAAAAAATCCTATCCCTGTGTGCCAGTCAGGGACACTGTCTGTTCGAGGCAGCCTCCGTGGCTTTGCCAGCTTCAGATTGAGATGCTGAGCCACAGCCGGGGACCTGAACAGGACTGAAGCTCTGGGGGCTCCTTCAGGAGGGGGTCCACTCGGGATGCCCACATTTCGAAAGTGCTTGGAGTTCTACTCAGAGCTGCATGGCAAGCTCCATCCTGAGCTTTAGCATTTCTGAAAAGCCAGGTCAGTGTCTCTCCAGCACTGAGATGGATGGATGTTACTAAGTGAGGGATGTTACTAAGTGATGGAGGTCCCCCTTAACCCAGTGGGCCTTTGTGATACTCAGCTGGGGAGATGCGTTCAGTGGCGGTATCATCCTCCCACTCTGTCTCTGATGAAAGGAAACGGAGCACCGATTTGCCCATCACGTGTCCCACTGAGATTCTATGAGACTGGCAAGTGATTGTGTTGCAGCGAATTAAGAAAAGTTTTCTTCCCTCTTTCTTTTTTTCCTTTTGTGTCTTTCTCCACTTTAACTGTACCTAACCTACAGTCTGCACTGATAACCAAGTTTCTTCTTATCAGAAGACTAACCGATTATGCAAACTACATCCGGCACCTATGGCCCTCCATTTCTGTAGAAGCCACATTCTGCATCTGTTATCCTTTAACGTAGTCTAGCCACATCCTAATACTTAACTTTATCACATCATTAAACTCCCCTTGTAGTTTGTTACCTCTCTTTGCTCTGTGTTACCTCATGTTGATGCTTAACTTTATGGTTCACTCTCTTTGGCAGCCACCCCCTAGTAGTTTGCTTTCCCCCTTCTGTATTACAGGAAGAAAGTCGCCAGGAAATCCCCAAAGGACAATGGACCCAACCACCAGGACCAACTGCCAGACCCAAATACCTAGCTACTCAACACTGGCCTATTGACTGTTTCCAAACAGTGCAAAAAGGAAGGATTCACGATCCCTACACCTTTTGTTGTGTATCTTCAAACCCTGACTGTGAGCCCCAGCTGTATGATCCTCTGGATTCCCAATGGAGGGGAGACCGGATCCTTGAGGCAAGAGCCTACTGTGTTCTCCCTTCTGCCAGCTTAAGGGTTAAAGCCATCTTTCCATTTGCTCCAAACTCTGTCTCCACAAGTTTTATTCAGCTCCAGTGGGCAGAGAAAACCAAGATTTTGGCGGTTACTGTTGCTGCCATCCCATAATGGGCTAGCTGGTGTGGGGAGCGGGTCGGGACCACTGGGTCTCTTCCTTCAGCACCCTATGGGTCAGAAAGAGCATGGCTGTCTCTGCGGATATTGGAGTCAGCAAGTCTTGTCCAGGGAAGAAACTGCCTCTGAATGAGTTAGTCCCCAGTTTACCCTGAAACAGCCTCTCAGGGCAACAGTGGGCAGATTCAAAGCCCTGGAGGAGTGAGGGTGAGGCTGGGGAGCGAGTAAGCGAGGCTGAGCAAGAAGTCTGTGCCCCTGCCAGGGGAGACAGGCCTCTGGGCCTTGCCACACCCCTACCCATCAGCTGAACTGACTGCCAGGGAGAAGCATCTGGTCAAAAGGGAAGCAGGAAAGCTTTTTCTGGGGTTTTCCATAGCCTCATTAGCATAAGAGTGACTGACCCTGCTCTGTGCTATAAAGGCCACTCCCAAGACACACAGATAGAGACTCAGTTAACCAGTTCATAAGAACCAAATCCACAGCCAGCGCGGAATTCCTCCCGGAACCTGGGACCTTTATAAAGCGGCAAGCGCAGCCTCTGCTCCAGCGTCAGCCCCAGACCTCCGGCTGCCAGCATGAGGCTCCATCACCTGCTCCTCGCGCTCCTCTTCCTGGTCCTGTCTGCTGGGTCAGGTGAGCTCCTGGGAGCCCCGGGGGAGCCTCGGGCTCTCTCTCCTGTTTCTACCTCCTTCTGTCCTGCTACCCTCATCTACACGTGGTCAGACTAAACCCACCGTGTGTGATGCTTCTGAGAAGCCAGCGCTGAGTCCTTAGTAGCGGGAGGGGTCTGAGAACTGCCCTGCAAAGTTCCTGGCTGTTTCTAAGCCACTCTAGCAAGACAAAGCTTCTGAGCCCGTCTCCTCATTGGTTTCATGAGGAGGAAACAGAAGATGCCTCTGTTAAGGGACTCTCCTTTTTTCTTTTTCATAAGAGCAAGAAATCTGATTTTGTCCTTGACAGAAGTGCAGAATGTCGCTTTATAAATCTTTCTACTTGAAGGGTGGTGGCTCTGGGCAACCAGAGAATGCCAGAGGAGAGTCAGGCTGAGCCTGGGCTTCGGGAGCTGCTCTTAGGACACTCCGTGCTGAGTCTCCTCAGCAGGAACGTCCTCCAGGACACATCGCTGACGATGCGACGCTCGCTCCACAGCTGGGAGGCAGCACATCCAAGGCAATGTGCAGGATCAGATGTCTAATTTTCATCTTACCCTTGATATTTCCAGAAATAAGATGAAAATATGTAGGAAGAAAGGAAGGAGGGAGAGAGGGAGAGAAAGGATGCGGAGACTGAGATCTGACAACTGATTAGATGTCAAAATGAAGTTGAAAAGCCCTTGTCTGATCAGTGTTGTTTATGACTGTAACCCAACTCTTAGCACAGTGGCAGGGAGAGAGGACAGTGGTGTAAGGATGACGGCCTCGCAGTTCCCAAGGCTCAAGTTCAAACCCTGTGGGGGCTAACTAGAAAGGGACCAGAGGTGACTTGTGATCAAGAGGAAAAAGGCGTGTGAGGAACACAGAAAAGCAGCTGGTCAGGAGGAATCCAGAAAAGGAGAAGGAGAGCATATGAGGAAAGCGGGATGGCCGCTGGTCAGGAGGAAACCACAAAGGGATGAGGAGAGTGTGTGAGGAAAGCGGGAAGGCCACTGGTCAGGAGGAAACCACAAAGGGATGAGGAGAGCATGTGAGGAAAGCGGAAAGGCCGCTGGTCGGGAGGAAACCACAAAGGGATGAGGAGAGCGTGTGAGGAAAGCGGGAAGGCTGCTGGTCGGGAGGACGCCACAAAGGAATGAGGAGAGCCTGTGAGGAAAGCGGGAAGGCCACTGGTCTGGACGAAACCAGAAAGGGAAGAGGAGAGCGTGTGAAGAAAGCGGGAAGGCCGTTGGTCGGGAAGAAACCACAAAGGGATGAGGAGAGCATATGAGGAAAGCTGTAAGACCGCTGGTCGGGAGGAAAAAACAAAGGGATGAGGAGAGCATATGAGCAAAGTGGGAAGGCCGCTGGTCGGGAGGAAACCCCAAAGCGATGAGGAGAGCCTGTGAGGAAAGCGGGAAGGCCACTGGTCTGGACGAAACCAGAAAGGGAAGAGGAGAGCGTGTGAAGAAAGCGGGAAGGCTGTTGGTCGGGAAGAAACCACAAAGGGATGAGGAGAGCATATGAGGAAAGCTGTAAGGCCGCTGGTCTAGAGGAAACCACAAAGCGATGAGGAGAGCATATGAGGAAAGCTGTAAGACTGCTGGTCCGGAGGAAAAAACAAAGGGATGAGGAGAGCATATGAGGAAAGTGGGAAGGCCGCTGGTCGGGAGGAAACCACAAAGGGATGAGGAGAGCATATGAGGAAAGCTGGAAGGCCGCTGGTCAGGAGGAAAGCACAAAGGCAGGAGAGGGGCTGACTCGCCCCAGCGCCGAGAGCTCTGAGTCAGTAGAGACAATGATACAAAACTTATTTTCCCGAACCATTGTTACTGTCAGTTGGAAGTTACCTTTGAGAGTAAGTTCTTTTTAAAAACTTCTTACACTGTCAGCTGCATCTTTTCCTCCTATCTCAGCTCCACTACTTGACTGACTCCTTGAGTGGAAAACTAGACGGTGAAAATAGACGCGCGCGGGCCGCTTCTGACTCCTGGCTGGAAGGTGGATGTAGCAGAGCTTCCGGGTCTTTGCCCTCGTGGTGGAGCTGACCCCACACACAACTGTGCTCCTCACGCCCCAGTCCCTCAGCCTCTGCTTCTGGAAACGTGAGGGTCCACCAGAGCCCGGGCAGGGTCAGCCTCTGTCTGGAAACTGGTCCACGGTGTCCTGGACTCACATCCTGTTATCACAAGGCCGTGTCCGCATCTCAGCACAGAAAGCCCCAGGGCCTCGCTCAGAGGGCACACAGCTGCCCTTCTCGAGATGCCGCTTTTCCTGCTGACACGTTTTTTCCCTCTTCGTTCTCTTTTTAGGATTTACTCAAGGAATAAGAAATGCTCTAAGCTGCGGTAGGAATAAAGGCGTCTGTGTGTCGATCCGGTGCCCTGGAAACATGAGACAGATTGGCACCTGTCTCGGGGCCCCAGTAAAATGCTGCAGAAGGAAGTAAAAGAAGACTAAGACACGGCCAGGACCAATGCGGAGTCAGAAACCACACCCTTCAACAGAGCATCTAAAATTGAAACCAGAATAAATTTTGTTCAAAATTAAAGAATTGCCCACTGGTCACTGAGGTTGTTGTGTGATGTCTCATCCCAGGAGAATTCCCAAATCCCTGAGGATGCTCTCTGAGCTCCTTACAGGAACCATCGGGGGATCGTGGTGGGTGCTCTGATCCCCCTGTTCCTTGAGGGCCTGACCTTCCCAAGGCCTCTGTCTGCTGCCTTCCTGCTTCCTGGCCCAGGACACCCTGGCCTGCCCATCGTCTCCCCTCAAACATGCACCCCAAGGGTCCAGAATCACCAGAACACCAGGCCCGAAGGAAACCCCCGACCCCTGTTCGGAGGAAACCCCCTCCTCTGTCCCCCTGCAGCCCTCACTTCCATTTGGTTTTTCCTTCTTCCTCCTGCCTTGTGCACACGTTGATACACTTCCGGTTCCCTTTTGGGCTGTAAGGTCTCTGTAGGAATGGACTTGACCTATTCCTGGATGTGCCGGGCATTGAGCCCAGACATAGCTTCACAAATTGTCATCAATTGAATTACAGAGTTGACATGGACAAAGCATGTCTCTCTGTGAGGACATGATAGGATGCAACTAAATGCGATGGAAAAACCAGTCCTGTGGAAGCACAGTTCAGTGAGGACAACACAGCACGGAACTCAGAGCCCGCCAGGGCAGGGTTAGCATGCAGACCTCAGCCTGCTTGCAGTTTCTTCAGAGGGTTGCCCAGTTAAACCAAGAGCCTGGCTGGTGCAGGCGGTATGTGTGAGCAGCTCTCTGGTCTTCACACTAACTCTTACCTCAGTGCAAGCTGAGGTCACCAAAGGGATGGTGTCAGGAGACAGGGTGTTTGGGAGGTGATTTGGTCATGAGGGTGGGACCCTCAAGGATGCAATGAGGGCGTTTATGAAAGAGACCCCAGAGAGATCGCTCACCCTTGTGCCCTCTGAGGACACAGGGAGAAGACCGCCGTCCACCAGCCACCTGCTCTGTCTTGATCCTGGAGCTCCCAGCCTCCAAGACTGAGAAGTAGAGGTCTGTTGTTAATAAGCCACCTATTACAATGCCACATGTAAAACAGATAGCCAGCAGGAATTAGCTGTATCACCCAGGGGACTCTGACAGGGGCTCTGGGACCAGCTGGAAGGACGGGATGAGGAAGGAGATGGGACGACGTTTCAGGACGGAGGGGACATGGGTGAACCCTTGGATGATTCTTGTTGATGTATGACAGAAAACCTCGAAATTCTGTAAAGCAATCATTCTTCAATTAAAAAATAAAGTGCAAAAAAGAAGCCACCTAGCCTTTGGTGTTTCTGCTTTAATAGGCTGAAAGGGCAGACACCTGACAAGTGAGAATTATAGCACAGGTGGAATTAAGGTACCTAGTCATTGGGGCTTAAGATAGGGAAATGACATGGATTAACTGACTGTGCCCAATGCTATCTCCTTACAAGGAGCCTTCGATGTGGAGGAGGGATGCAGCTCAGTGTCAGAGACGTGGGCTGAGAGACTAAACCAGCCCCGGCTTGCACTGACGTGGAGGGGGGCCATAAGCCAAGGAGGGCAGGCAGCTTCTAAGCGTGAAAAGGATGGAAGCCTCCAGAAGGAACAGCATTCTGCTGACACCGTGATTTGAAGCCAGCGAGACCCATTTGGGACTTTGGATCCTCAGAACAACAATAACAAGTATGTGTTCCTTTAAGCCAATTAGCTGGTGGCAATTTGCGAAGCTGCAATAGAAAATCAATAAAACAATCGCTTAAAATCATGCCTTGAGCCTAAAATTAGGAGCTCAAGACAAACCTGTGTGTGTTTAATGGAGGAAAAAAATGATAACGGCTGTCAACGTTTTGCTCAGCTTTATATTTCTTTTTTCACAGAAATGCCCATGGTGCATCTGCCAACTCTTCTTCATCTCAAAGGTTGTATTTGGGACTCAGTCTTACACCTTATAATTTTATATCCCTTTTATCCTTTATTTTTAAAATTTTATCATGGAAAGTTTATCTGATATTGAGTGTGGTTTGGTAGTACTGTTTATTAAACTTTTATCATATTCTTTATTGGGATTTCAATTTTTTATTTTTGCTTAATTTTTAAGTATTATCCTAAATGTATCTGCTGATGTTTTATTGCCATAACATTTCTGAGTGTCGAGTTGGACTCTTGCATGGGAGGAATGCTCTTCTCATTTCAGCACCAAGAAGAGGATGGCTTTTCCATGTGACTCATGAACCAAACAGGTTCCTGCTCTGGTCCAAAGCCATCCTTTCCACCTGAGTTCTGGATCTCATTTCTCTTGCTTACTTGTGGGTGACGCCCAAATCAGCTCCACCTCTTGCCTCCATCTACTCAGTCTATGGCAAATGCAATGGCACCCCACTCCAGTCCTCTTGCCTGGAAAATCCCATGGATGGAGGAGCCTGGTAGGCTGCAGTCTGTGGGGTCGCTGGGAGTCAGACATGACTGACCACTTCACCTTCACTTTTCACTTTCATGCAGAGAAGGAAATGGCAATCCACTCCAGTGTTCTTGCCTGGGAAAACCCAGGGACGGGGGAGCCTGGTGGGCTGCTGTCTATGGGTCGCACAGAGTCAGACACGACTGAAGTGACTTAGCAGCAGTAGACTGCATCTATGAAAACTAACAGCAGGGATTGACTCGGCGTCCAGTGGTTAGAGACTTCATGCTGCTAATGCAGGGGGCTGGATTCCATCCCTGGTTGTGGAACTAAGATTCCACATGCTAAGGAAGAGGCCAATAGTTCCAAAACAGACAAACAAAAAATACCCCACAAAAGCCAGTGTTAAAAAAATAAAACCTAAAAGAAGGAAACAGTTCTTCATTGACATGAGAGCAATCATGAGCTTGGTTTTCTTTGCACTTAGTTTTTCAGCAAAACTCTTCAGAAGGAGTGTCTGCAGCCCCCACTTCCTCTCGTCACTCTCAGGGCGGTTGGTACCATCAACTCTGGCTGGTCCCACCCCTCTCCCCCAGGATAACTCCTGACAACCGGGATCAACGAGGCATCCTGTGTGACCTCACTCAGCCCTTCCTCTGCCCTTTGTTGACCTGGCCCCTCATTGTGTGGCAATGGAGAGGATGTCTCTGCCTGAGTGCATGGGCCGCAGTCCACCTGAGAAGGGCGGAGGAGCCAACTGCAAGGTATTCAGGAGAGAGAGAGAGACATCTGTGTTTGAAGAAGTGGTGGGATAGATGCCTAACATTGAGGGAGTCAGTGTAAAGGATTGCTTTCCGTATAAGAGTACAAGAGAGAAATGTGACCCAATGCTTTTAGTTTCTCCTTTCTTTTCTATTATTATAAAAGTACAGTTGCTGGGCCAACGAAGTAAAACCCTCACAGCTATTTTGTTGAACTAAGTAAGACTTACTGAAACAGCTTACTGAAAACACTCATTCTATTTTTAGGTTGATGTCACTAAATTAAAATAGATCTCTACTTAGTGAAAGATTCAAATGCTGATCAAAAGATTAAAGGTGAAAACATTTTATTGCTAAGTTGCCTCAGGACAGAGGGAAAAATCTCAGAACATACAGTTCATGTAAGATGGAAGAGAGGTGGGTGAGTGAAGACTAGAGACCATGACGTATTATGAGAAGCTTTTCCCTGTTATGTTGGGAATGGGTGAGTGGGTGCATGTGCTCGGGAACACTTTGGGATAAAGTAACTTAATGGGCTCTCTCCAGACCCTCAAACCCCTAAGGATTATGGCCCAGCCTTCCTTGCTTTTCTCCTTCCCTCCTTCCCTCCCTGATTCCCTCCATTCATCCATTTATTCATTCACCTATAGGTTGACTTTTCCATACTAGGACCTGTTCATACGAGGACTTCTTTACTGAGACACCAAAACTTTTAATGTCTTCTCCCAAATGTATTCCTCACAGCACTATTTACGGGATAAGTTTTTAGCCCTGTTTTACAGCTGGATTTAGAAATAAGGTGATTTCTTCAAAGCCGTGCAGCTTGTGTGTAGGGAGGACTTTAATGTCAAGCCCAAGTGGGTTTGATTCCAAAGACCATGTTTTTATTAAATATTCAACAATCCCAAAAAACAAATTTACTTGCTGAATTACATAAACAACACATTTATAGATTTGTTTATATATTTATACATATATAAATTTATATATTTGTTTATATATAAACAACAAATACATTAGCTTAAGTGTGATCTGTGCATCACTTGGGATATACTTATCCTACCAGATTGTTTGTTGATCACCTGAAATCCAAGCTAAACTGGGTGTCCTGCATTTTCCCTGCAGCCCTCCTCCGGGGACAGCCCGCTCCAGGCGGTGCTGTGGTGACAGTGCCTCCAGATCTTAGCCTCTTAAAGGAGCCAAAGTTGATTCTTGCTCAAACGACTCAAACCCATGAGGGCCCAGGTGCTCTGAGCAGACCCCACCCCCGAGGAGCAGCCACCACTGTGGGCGCTGTTGGTCCTGTGTCCGAGGAAGGAGCTCTCAGGGCTCTCATGCTGGCGATTAAGGGCCCAGCCCTGAAGGGAAACGTCAGACACCTTCCTGACTCATGAATTTGGTGGTTTTCAGACTGCAGTAAAGAATAAGTTATGTTTGACCTGAGATGTTGCACTCCATCACAGGCCTAAGACACAAGACAGAGTCTCTGGAATGCAGCCCACTTTCCCTCCCCTCCCACACTACTTAAAAGCTGATTCCATTTCGGGCGTATATGTGCAGGCTCAGGGCGTGACCCATCCCCAATTTACACCTAGATTCTGAATACACCAGCCTTGGACTGGACTGATGGGGCTGAGGCTCGCCCAGGACTTTGGGAAGAAGCAAAAGCTTAGAAGACACAGTGGGCACAGGTGAGCTCCCAGCTACACGCCCCAGGACTGCATCCAGGAGTGGGCAGGTCTTTCCCGTCTCAGACAGCCAGACCTGAGCCAGCCCTACAGAGCACCCAGAGCTCAGAGGCATCAGAACAGGCCTGTGCTCACATCAGGCTCTGAGTCTCCCTGAGGTTTGTAATTAACTCCTGGGGGGAATGGGTATGGTCTGCTTTGTAAGGGACCTTGGCATGAAGCTTAAGGAAATACATCATATTGTCTTCACTGTAATATTACAGGAATTGCTGCTGCTGAATGCTTCTCCCTGTGGCTGCGGACCTGGAGCCTTTATAAAGTGAGCAAACACAACGTCCTGTCCTATCTCAGCTGGGAATCCAGCCAGCCATGAGGGTCTACTACCTTCTCTTTGCGTTGCTCTTCATGATCTTGCTGCCTGTTCCAGGTAAGAAGCGCTGGGAAATGACAGGGCTGAATGGATTGAGAATTTGTCAGTCAGAGTCAGCCCTCTCCATTCATTTGGGAATTTTAGATAAAGGAGATTTATTGCTTGGGAACTAGACATTACCAGCTTTTCTTTTTTTTTTTTTTTTTTTCCAGACAAAGACCATCAAGAAGCTCAAAGTAGCGTCTCCATCCCTTCTGATTTACTCTTACGAGACTAATCAGCTCACAAACCATCCCTCCATGGGAGGATTATTATACCTGTTCATGAGACAGGAAGAAAGTGATGTAAACCTTTAATACCAACAGGAAAAATGAACTTAATCTGAGGACAGAAGCACAGGTTCCCTTTTCTTAGCTTAGCAGTTGGAGGTACAATCTTTCCGTCTCTTAAGGACTTGGGGGACCATCGTGGCCCCTGCTTCCCAGGTGTCAGGTCACAAGAGGGCTACTAATGTCATGCAACTTTCTCAGCTGAGCCGAACCCACAGAATCATTGTTAGTAGCTAGCCCCACATTCTTCTTTACTCCAGATGGTAAAGAAAGAAGAATAAGACATAAAAGAACAGAGAATGGCAACATATAACTTATTAGGGAGATTTCAAAAGCCTTGGACTTGCACCTCGGCCTTCCTAAAACCTTCTGTGTGCTCCGTTTCTTCACCGCAGGCAATGGCGGAATCATAAGCTGGTTACAAAAGTATTACTGCAAAAAAGAAGCGGCCGGTGTGCTCTGATCAGCTGCCTTCCAAGGGAGGAACAGATAGGCCACTGTTCCCTGAGTGGCCGAAGATGCTGCCGGAAGAAGAAATGAAAAGTCCAGAAACACGAGGAGAATGTTACATAGTGTGAAAATGCCTCCTTGAAGACTCCAGAAGCCAAATCAAATTAAAGACTTTTAACAAAAAATTAGAAGCCTGATTATTATCATGACTATTTTTTAACATTCTGTTTATTGTGCTGCTTGTTACCAAATAGGCAACTTAAAAAGTGTTAATGACTCCCCTTTAATTCAAATAAAGTACAATCCCTAGAGGAAGCCACAAGAGGGTCTCAGATGATGTTCCAAAGATTGTCAGACTTTATTCCTCTTTCACAAATTTCACCCCACAGTGAGGCTGGACCACTTGTTCTTTCTGAAACACTTCCTTTGCCTTCTGTCACCCATCTGAGCTGTGCAGTCTGTCCATCTATCATAGCATCTCCCCAGCAAATCCATCTCTTAAACTTCAGGGCATCCCTGAGGGTCTTCCCAGGTCCTTCTGAGCACTTTCGAGCTCAGAGACAGGGAGACCCTGGCTCCTCCTCGACCTTGCCCTTAGCTTTCCTCTCACTCTTGCCTCTGTTCTGACTGACCTCAGGCCTGGATAAAATCTCTCCTCCAGCTATGTCTCCAAACCCATCTCTCAGGGGCACCTCAAATTCTACCTCCTTCTTAAAAACACATATTTGTTTCCCCAACAAATATGATCTTTCCTTTTAAAAGGGTTCTGATATGAGTGCTTCTGTGTCCATAAGATTATTCAGGCAAATATACTGGAGTGGGTTGCCATGTCCTCCTTTCTGTGAGCTGAGGTACATTCCGAGGCCCTGTAACTATTCAGTGGTCTCTGGAGGTTGATACAGAATGATTCGAGCAAATGTGGTGGCAGGCCCATCACCCCCAACAAGAGCCCCCAGTCAAGGAAATGAGTTCTCAGGAAGAAAGGGCAAACACTCAAAGACAACAGCTTGGACCCCACAATTCAACATTAAAGAAAAAAAAGTACGTGATGGGACTGTATGCTGCCCTTCTACTGTACACAACTAAGAACCAGGCAAAACCTGTGAAACTACTGATTCAGACTCTGCCACAAGCAATGCAGGACGGTAATTGAGGAGAGCAGAAAACAGGTAGGTGAAGGACTTCCCCGGCGGTCTGGGGCTGGGAATCTGTGCTCCCAATGCTGGGGGCCTGGATCCACCCCTAGTCAGGGACCTAGGTTCCACATGCTGCAACTAGATTCTGCCTGCTGTGATTAAGGTCCAAGGCAGACAAATTAATGAATCAACTAATTAAATTGTAAAAATATCTGTGCTCAGCCATTTAAAAAAAAGAAAGGAAACAACTGAAGTGAGACTTATGGCATCTCCAGCCTCTGCAGATTTGCAGGCCTAAAGCATAGGGAACAAGAACCCAAACAGGCCAACAATTCTCATGAGTCAAAGAGAGTGGGGTCAAAGTTCAGAGAGTGCAGACATCTTCACTTTTGGACAGAAAACCAGCAACGGGCGTCAGGATCAGGGCTGTGTGCCTGTGTGCTAAGTCGCTTCAGTTGTGTCTGACTCTTTGCCCTCTGTGGACTGTGGAGTTGCTGAAATCATAGGGGAAAATTGTGCTTTTCATTCAATTCTAAAACTGCTCTAAAAAAATGAAGTCTATGATACTAGGCGCAATTTTGGTTGAGCCTTATGGAATAAACTGTGATGCTAAGATTCTAGACACTATCTTCAGTAAACAAATGATCATTCAGTTAAAAAAGAAACAAAAAAACAACAAAAGCAAGAATCAGACATTAATTATCTATTAAAAAACTCACTTGAGATATCAAATATAAAGGCAAATGGATTAAAAATGAACGAATGGAAACAGATATGCTGCTTCTGTTGTTTAGACGCTCAGTCGTGTCCAACACTCTTGTGACCCCTATGGAATCATCCAGGCAAGGTTACTGCACTGGGTTGTCATGCCCTCCTTCAGGGAATCTCCCCTTCCCAGGGATCAAAACCATGTCTCTGCATCTCCTGCATCTCAGGCAGATTCTTCAGTGTTGAGACAACAGATATGCTGTGGAAACATTAATTTAAAGTAAACAGAGGAGGCTGTATTGGTTAACTGACAGGCTTCCTGGTGGCCCAGATGGTAAAGAATCTGCCTAACATGTGGGAGACCTGGGTGTGATTCCTGGTTTAGGAAGATGCCCTGGAGGAGGGCATGGCAACCCACTCCAGTGTTCTTCCCTGGAGAATCCACATGGACAGAGGAGCCTGGCAGGCTACAGTCTATGGGGTCACAAAGGGTCAGACACGACTGAGTGACTAAGCATAGGACACAATCAAGTACTTCTAGAACAAGGACAAGATATAGAGAGGGGTATTTATCCTAATGATAAATGTTTAATTCATCAATAATACATATGATTACTGAATCAGAATGTACTTAACAAAGGAAGTTTAAAATTCGTAAAGAAAACTTATAGGAATAAGCAGAGAAACAATACATTAGCAATTACAACTGGAATTTCCCTGGCATCCAGTGGTTAGGATCCCTAGCTTTCAATGCAGGGGGCACAGTTTCCGTCCCTGGTTGACCTCTTATATCATATACAAAATTAAACACAAGATAGATTAAAGGTTTACAAAAACCACACAACTCCTAAAAGAAAGCATAGGAGAAAAATTGTCTGGCATGGGTCTCCACAAGGATGCTTTTGAGCTTGCCACCAAAAGCACAAGCTACAGAAACAAAGCTAGACGATAGGATCCATCAAACTGAAAACTTCTGCACAGCAAAGGAAACAATGAACAAACTGAAAAGACGGTGTTCTTCTAACGCTCCAGGGATCTCTGAGGCTGGAGGAGATTGCAGCAGTGCTGCGGGCAAGAGAGTGGGGTGAGAGAGGGTGGTCACATCCCAGGTCATGTCCGAGTCCCTGGGATGGCCACCAGGTGTGGGTACTTGGCTTCACATAGGCAGGAATTCAAGAGGGAGTCACAGTGAAGTGAAAGAAGGTCAATCCAGGGAGGAAACACGCTACACAGAGAGCGTTGGCCATCCTGGAAGGCAAGAGCAGCACCAGGGTATGGGGCTGTCAGTGTTTATAGGGGTGGGTCATTTCATAGGCTGATGAGTGGGAGGAGTGTGTCAGCTATTTTCAGGAAAGAGTAGGGATATCCAGGAACTGGGTCAGCACCCACTTTTTGACCTTTATGGTCAGCCCTGGAACTGTCATGGCGCCTCTGGGTGTGTCACCTAGCTGCTGCGTTACAAAAGGATTTAAAAAAAAAATTTACTTCAAGTCTTAGTTGCGGTATGCAGGATATTCACCTCAGCACACTGGTTTAGTTGCCCCAGAGTAAGTGGAGAAGGAAATGACAACCCACTCCAGTATTCTTGCCTGGAAAATGCCATGGACGGAGGAGCCTGGTGGGCCAAGGTCCATGGGGGTGGCAAATAGTTGGACACGACTGAGCGACCTCACTTTCTTTCTTTCACGTGGAATCTAGTTCCCAGACCAGGGACTGACCCACATCCCCTGCATTGCAAGGCAGATTCTTAACACTCAGACCACAAGGAACGTCCCGGTAATTCTTTCAGAGGTTGTGCCCCGCCCACTTCCGGTCTCATCAGCACCGGATAGCCGGCCTTTGACAGCGCCATGGGAGCTCTTGCCTTACAGGAGAATGCCCTGGTGAGGTTCTCAGGACCCTGTGCTGACTGCAGACGGCAGGAAGGACCCTGTGAAGAGAGGCTGATTTAGCTCCAAGTTACACCACGGCCTGTTAGCATGCTGAGGCCTTGGACACACATTTTTGTTGGATTTGCAGCCAATTTTAATTGACTTTTTAAGTCAGTTTTGCCTGTGGCCTCACACATGGCTTTCTAGTCCTCAGGACCGTCTTGTATAAAACTTGGGTCATACCTACCTGGCGGGTTTGTTTAGGGGAACTCAAAGAGATAACTTGAATACAAGTGGCCAGCTACTGAGCAAGGCTCATTGCAAAATATAAGTGTGGGACAAGTTCAAAGAAAAAACTACTAAAAGTGTCAGTGGGGGAGCACAGCATTAGACCCAGCCCTGTCCCCTTCTGAGGATAGGTGTGACCGGAATATGACCCGGGTGACCATCAGAAGCCATGGCACCCACCCCATCCACAGGAGAAGGGAACTGGGAACAACGGCCTTTGCCCATTAATACCCAGGGCTCCGTGCTGACAACACCTGAGTTTGTGGAGTCATAGATTGAAGGGCTTTGCTCTTCAAAACCTTATCTGTAGGACTGGGACACCCTTTCTTGCCTGAGGAACTGATGCACTCTCCTGGAAAGACACTGCCTCACTTTCCTACTCACAGGTTAAAGGTTTGGAGACATAGCATTTATCTTCCCTTTAAAGAATGAGACCCTGAATTGCCTCTCAGCCCAGGCATGAAGCAACCATAATCCACATGGCCTTGTTTGGCTTTGAACCTGTGAAAACTAATAATCCATTTAGACTTTAATAATATTAACCCTTCCCTCTACCTTATATTAACTAATCTCTGGTTTCTGGTGAGCCACCCCATGGTTTCTTGGATGTGTGACCTCCTTGCTGAACAACAGGACCCTTCCCTGATGGACAGAGATGCCCCTGGGCTTTATCTCCAGATTAACAGCTCTGCAAAGCAGTCATCTTTAGATCTTGCCTAGGAAAAATAAGCCACTGAAATTGGAGAATTCCTACAAGGGCCATGTTCCACTAGTGAGGAACTGTGGCAAGAAACTCTCTTGAAACTCACCATGGCACCCTGCAAGCCTTTTGGAAACTTCCTTCTGTGAAAACTCATGCCCGGTCTTACATATAAAACTGCATCATCTTGCTTAAGCTTCATCTTCCTTAAAAGAAAAAAAAAAAAAATCTACATCTTCCATAAAAGAAAAAAAAATCTGCTGTGCTGCAAACCATAGGTCATTAAAATACACCAATTTTTATTTTGTTTATTTATTTAGGCTACACCAGGTCATCGTTGTGTCATGTAGGTTCTAGTTCCCTGAACTGCTACGCTTCGGAGTACAGTCTTAC
The DNA here is from genome assembly GCF_019320065.1 of Cervus canadensis. Lineage (NCBI taxonomy): Eukaryota > Metazoa > Chordata > Mammalia > Artiodactyla > Cervidae > Cervus > Cervus canadensis. The sequence goes on along the minus strand of NC_057416.1, from coordinate 6,102,462 downwards.
CCACTGGACCATCAAGGAAGTCCTGGAAAACAGCATTTTTTAAAATTACGTTTAAACACAACTTTGAATTGGAGTACAGTTGACTAATGATGTTGTGATGGTTTCAGGTGGACAGCAAAGAGACACAGCCATGCATATACAGGTATCCATTCTCCCCCAAACTCCCTTCCCATCCAAGCTGTCACATAACATTAAGCAGAATTCCCTGAAAAACAGCATTTTCAATGAACAGCCACTGTAGACAGCGATTTAGTCTCACTTCTTTCTCCAGTGTAGAATTAGAGCATGTATGTAAATCAACCCTGTAGCATAGATTTTGACTGCAAGGTCCATAAATAAACAGATACATGTATATATCTTATGTATCAGTTCAGTTCAGTTCAGTCACTCAGTCGTGTCTGAGTCTTTGCGACCCCACGAATCACAGCAGGCCAGGCCTCCCTGTCCATCACCAACTCCCAGAGTTCACCCAAACTCATGTCATCAAGTTGGTGATGCCATCCAGCCATCTCATCCTCTGTCGTTCCCTTCTCCTCCTGCCCCCAATCCCTCCCGGCATCAGGGTCTTTTCCAGTGAGTCAACTCTTTGCATGAGGTGGTCAAAGTATTGGAGTGTCAGCTTCAACATCAGTCCTTCCAATGAACACACAGGACTGATCCCCTTTAGGATGGACTGGCTGGATCTGTATAGATAATGATATATATATAAGTAGATGATGTCTACCTCTCTCAAATATCATGTAGAGCTAAAGCAGAGGGAATCATGATCAAGACAACTTATTTTCCATCAGAAAATTCCTATGCCTGGGTGCCAGCCAGGGACTCTGTCTGTTGGAGGCACCCTGCATGGCTTTGCCAAGCCTCAGATGTGAGATGCTGAGCCACAGTGGGGAACCTGAACAGGACTGAAGTTCTGGAGGCTCCTTCAGGACCGGGTCCACCCGGGGTACCCACATTTCAAAAGGGCTTGGAGTTCTACTCAGAGCTGCATGGCAAGCTCCATCCTGAGCTTTAGCATTTCTGAAACGCCAGGTCAGTGTCTCTCCAGCACTGAGATGGATGGATATTACTAAGTGAGGGATGTTACTAAGTGAGGGCTGTTACTTAGTGATGGAGGTCCCTCTTAACCCAGTGAAAGGGTCCCCACTGCTGGACCATTGTGATACTAGGCTGGGGAGATGCATTCAGTGGCAGTATCTTCCTCCCACTCAGTCTCTGATGAAAGGAAACGGAGCACCCATCTGCCCATCACGTGTCCCACTGAGATTCTATGAGACTGGCATGTGATTGTCTTGCAGTGAATTAAGAAAAGATTTTTTTCCCTCTTTCCTTTTTCCCTTTTGTGTCTTTCTCCACTTTAACTGTTCCTAACCTACAGTCTGCACTGATAACCAAGTTTCTTCTTATCAGAAGACTAACCGATTATGCAAACTACATCTGGCACCTATTGCCCTCCTTTTCTGCAGGAGCCACATCTGCATCTGTTATCCTTTAGTCTAGCCACATCCTGATACTTAATTCTACCCCATCATAAACCTTCACTTGTAGTTTATTTTTCCCTTCCTTTGCTCTGGGTTACCTCATGTTGATGCTTAACTTTACAGTACACTCTCTTTGGAAGCTACCCCCTAGTAGTTTGCTTTCCCCCTTCTGTATTACAGGAAGAAAGTTGCCTGGAAATCCCCAAAGGACAATGGACCCAACCACCAGGACCAACTGCCAGACCCAAAAACCAGCTACCTGATTCTGGCATTGACTGTTTCCAAACAGCCCAAAAAGAGAGCATTCAAGACCGCTACACCTTTTGTGGTGTATCTCCAATCCCTGACTGAGAACACCAATTGTATGATGCCCTCGATTCCCAACGGAGGGGAGACAGGCTCCATGAGGCAAGAGACTACTGTGTTCTCCCTTCTGCCAGCTTAAGGGTTAAACCCGTCTTTCCCTTTGCTCCAAACTCTGTCTCCACAAGTTTTATTCAGCTCCGGTGGGCAGAGAAAACCAAGACTTTGGCGGCAACTGTTGCTGCCAAGCCGTAACAGACTAGCTGGCGTGGCGAGAGGGTTGGGACCACTGGGTCTCTTCCCTCAGGGCCCCAGGGGCCAGAAAGAGGATGGCTGTCTCTGCGGATGCTGGGAGTCAGCAAGTCTTGCCCAGGGAGTGAAACTGCCTCTGGACGAGTTAGTCCCTATTTGGGCCTGAAACAGCCTTTCAGGAAAACAGTGTATGTATGAGTTGCTTAGTTGTGTCCGCCTCTCTGCCACCCCACAGACTGCAGCACACCAGGCCCCTACACTCATGGGACTCTTCAGGCAAGAACACTGGAGTTGGTTGCCACTTCCTTCCCAAAAGAACTAGAGAAATAAAGAAAGTGGAGTCACTCAGTTGTGTCCAACTCTCTGCGACCCCATGGACTGTAGCCCACCAGGCTTCTCCATCCTTGGAATTTTCCAGGCAAGAGGATTGGAGTGGGTTGCCCTGTGCTTCTACACAGGAAACCAGTGGGCAGATTCAAAGCCCTGGAGGGGTAAGGTGGGGCTGCGGAGCGAGTAAGCTAAGGTTGAGCAAGAAGTCTGTGCCCCTGCCAGGGGAGACAGGCCCCTGGGCCTTGCCACACCCTTGCCCAACAGCTGAACTGACTTCCAGGGAGAAGCATCTGGTCAAAAGGGTAACAGGAAAGCTTTTTGTGGGGTTTTCAACAGCCTCATTAGCATAAGAGTGACTGACCCTGCTCTGTGCTATAAAGGCCACTCCCAGGACACACAGATAGAGACTCAGTTAACCAGTTCATAAGAACCAAATCCACAGCCAGCGCGGAATTCCTCCCGGAACCTGGGACCTTTATAAAGCGGCAAGCACAGCCTCTTCTCCAGCGTCAGCCCCAGAGCTCCGGCCGCCAGCATGAGGCTCCATCACCTGCTCCTCGCGCTCCTCTTCCTGGTCCTGTCTGCTGGGTCAGGTGAGCTCCTGGGAGCCCCGGGGGAGCCGCGGGCTCTCTCTCCTGTTTCTACCCCCTTCTGCTACCCTCATCTACACGGGGTCAGACTAAACCCACCGTGTGTGATGCTTCTGAGAAGACAGCGCTGAGTCCTTAGTAGCGAGAGGGGTCTGAGAACCGCCCTGCAAAGTTCCTGGCTGTTTCTAAGCCACTCTAGCGAGTCAAAGCTTCTGAGCCTGTCTCCTCATTGGTTTCATGAGGAGGAAACAGAAGATGCTTCTGTTAAGTGACTCTCCTTTTTACCTTTTTCATAAAAGCAAGAAATTTGATTTTGTCCCATGAAGAAGTGCAGAATGTCACTTTATAAATCTTTCTACTTGAAGGGTGGTGGCTCTGGGCAACCAGAGAAGTCCAGAGGAGAGTCAGGCTGAGCCTGGGCTTTGGGAGCTGCCCTTGGGACAATCGGTGCTGAGTCTCCTCAGCAGGAAGGTCCTCCAGGACACCTTGCTGACGATGCGACCCTCGCTCCACAGCTGGGAGGCACCACATCCAAAGCAGTGTGCAGGATCGGATGTCTAATTTTCATCTTACCCTTGATATTTCCAGAAATAAGATGAAAATATGTAGGAAGAAAGGCAGGAGGGAAGGAGGGAGAGAGAGGATGGGGAGACTGAGACCTGACAACTCATTAGATGTCAAAATGAAGTTGAAAAGCCCTTGTCATCAGTGTTGTTTATGATTGTAACCCAACTCTTACACAGTGGCAGTGAGAGACGCCAGGGGTGTAAGGATGACGGCCACTCAGTGCCTGGGGCCCAGGTTCAATCCCTGGCGGGGATTGAACTAGAGGGACCAGAGGTGCTTTGTGGTCAGGGGGAAAAAGGCCTGTGACGGAGATGGAAAGGCGGCTGGTCAGGAAGAAACCACAAAGGGAGGAGGAGACCACATGAGGAATGCGGGAAGGCCGCTGATCAGGAGGAAACCACAAAGGGATGAGGAGAGGGGCTGACTCTCTCCAGCGCTGAGAGCTCTGAGTCAGTAGAGACAATGATACAAAATTAGTTTTGCGAACCATTATCACTCTCAGTTGTAAGTTACTTTGAGAGTAAGTTCTTTTTAAACAGTTCTTACACTTTCAGGTGCATCTTTTCCTCCTATCTCAGCTCCACTACTTGACTAACTCCTTGTGCTGGAAAACTAAACAGTGAAAATAGACGCCCGCGGGCCTCTTCTGACTCCTGGCCATAAGGTGGATGTAACAGAGCTTATGGGTCTTTGCCCACGAGGTGGAGCTGACCCCGCACACAACCGTTCTCCAAACGCCCCAGTCCCTCAGCCTCTGTTTCTGGATACCTGAGGGTCCTCCGGAGCCCGGGCAGGGTCAGCATCTGTCTGGAAGCTGGTCCATGGTGTCCTGGACTCACATCCTTTTTTCACGAGGCCATGTCCGCATCTCAGCACAGAAAGCCCCAGGGCCTCTCTCAGAGGGCACACAGCTGCCCTTCTCGAGATGCCGCTTTTCCTGCTGACACGTTCTTTCCCTCTTCGTTCTCTTTTTAGGATTTACTCAAGTAATAAGAAGTTCTATAAGCTGCCGTTTGAATTTTGGCACCTGTGTGCCGTTCCGGTGCCCTGGACACATGAGACAGATTGGCACCTGTTCCGGGTTTGGAGTAAAATGCTGCAGACGGAGATAAAAGAAGGCGAGGAGGTGGTCAGGACCGATGTGGAGTCAGAAACTGCACCCTTCGACAGAGCATCTAAAATTGAAACCAGAATAAATTTTGTTCAAAATTGAAGAATTGCCCACTGGTCACTGAGGTTGTTGTGTGATGTCTGATCCCAGGCGAATTCTGAAATCCCTGAGGATGCTCTCTGAGCTCCTTACAGGAACCATGGGGGAATCGTACTGGGTGCTCGGATCCCCCTGTTCCTTGGGGGCCTGACCTTCCCCAGCCCCTCTGTCTGCTGTCCTTCCTGCTTCCCGGCCCAGGGCACTCTGGCCTGCCCCTCATCTCCCCTCAAACATACACCCCAGGGGTCCAGAATCACCGGAACACCAGTCCTGTAGGAAACCCCCGTCCCCTGCTTCAGGAGGAAACCCCTTCCTCTGTCCCCCTGCAGTCCTCACTTCCTTTTGGTTTGTGCTTCTTACTCCTGCCTTGTGCACACATGGATACACTTCTGGTTCCCTTTGGGGCTGTAAGGTCTCTATAGGCATGGACTTGTCCTATTCCTGGATATGCCGGGCATTGAGCCGAGACATTGCTTCACCAACTGTCATCAGTTGAATGACACAGTTGTCATGTACAAAGCATGTCTCTCTGTGCGAACATGATAGGATGCAACTAAATGCGATGGAAAAACAAGTCCTGTGGAAGCACAATTCAGTGAAGACAACACAGCACGGAACACAGAGCCCGCCAGGGCAGGGTGAGCACGCGGAACTCAGCCTTCTTGCAGTTTCTTCAGAGGGTTTCCCAGTTAAATCAAGAGCCTTGCTGGTGCATGCGGTATGTGTGAGCAGCTCTCTGGTCTTCACACTAACTCTTCCCTCAGTGCAAGCTGAGGTCACCAAGGGGATGGTGTTAGGAGACAGGGCCATTGGGAGGTGATTTGGTCATGAGGGTGGGACCCTCATGGGTGGAATGAGGGCCTTTATGAAAGAGACCCCAGAGAGATCGCTCACCCTTGTGCCCTCTGAGGACACAGGGAGAACACCGCCGTCCACCAGCCACCTGCTCCGTCTTGTTTGTGGATCTCCCAGCCTCCCAATCTGAGAAGTGGAGGTCTGTTGTTAATCAGCCACCTATTACAATATCACATGTAAAATAGATAGCCAGCGGGAATTAGCTGTATCACTCAGGGAACTCAGACAGGGGCTCTCCGACCAGCTGGAAGGGTGGGATGGGGAAGGAGATGGGATGACGTTTCAGGAGGGAGGGGACATGGGTGTGGATGATTCTTGTTGATGTATGACAGAAAACCTCGAAATTCTGTAAAGCAATCATCCTTCAATTAAAAAATATAGTGCAAAAAAAGAGCCACCTAGACTTTGGTGTTTCTGCTTTAATAGCCTGAAAGGGCAGACAGATGAAAAGTGAGAATTCCAGCACAGGTGGAATTATGGTACCTAGTCATTGGCCCTTAAGATAAGGAAATGACCTGGATTAACTGACTGTGCCCAATGCCATCTCCTTACAAGGAGCCTTCGATGTGGACGAGGGATGCAGCTCAGTGTCAGAGACGTGGGCTGAGAGACCAAACCAGCCCTGGCTCCCACTGACATGGAGGGGGCCATAAGCCAAGGAGGGCAGGCAGCTTCTAAGCATGAATAGGATGGAAGCCTCCAGAAGGAACGGCATCCTGCTGACATCGTGATTTGAAGCCAGCGAGACCCATTTGGGACTTTGGATCCTCAGAACCACAATAACAACTATGTGTTCCTTAAAGCCAATTAGCTGGTGGCTATTTGTGAAGCTGTAATGGGAAATCAATACAGCAATCGCTTAAAATCATGCTGTGAGCCTAATATTAGGAGCTCAAAAGAGACAAACCTGTGTGTTTAATGGAGGAAAAAAATGATAACGGCTGTCAACATTTTGCTCAGCTTTATATTTCTTTTTTCACAGAAATGCCCATGGTGCATCTGCCAACTGCTTTTCATCTCAAAGGTTGTATTTGCGACTCAGTCTTACATTCATATACCGTATATCCCTTTTATCTTTTATTTTTAATTTTTTTTATCATAGAAAGTTTATCTGACATTGAGTGTGGTTTGGTGGTACTGTTTATTAAAGTTTTATCATATTCTTTGTTGGGATTTCAATTTTTTATTTTTGCTTGACTTTTTAGGTGTTATTGTAAATGTATCTGCTGATGTTATTGCCATGACATTTTAGAGTGTCGTGTTGGTCTCTTGCGTGGGAGGAATGCTCTTCTCACTTCAGCACCAAGAAGAGGATGGCTTTTCCATGTGACTCATGAACCAAACAACTTCCTGCTCTGGTCCATAGCCAACGATTCCACCTGGGTCCTGGATCTCATTTCCTTGCTTACTTGTGGGTGAGGCCCAAATCAGCTCCACCTCTTGCCTCCATCTACTCAACCTATGGAGAATGCAATGGCACCCCACTGCAGTACTTTTGCCTGGAAATTCCGATGGACGGAGGAGCCTGGTAGGCTGCAGTCTGTGGGGTCGCTGGGAGTCGGACACGCCTGAGCAACTTCACCTTCACTGTTCACTTTCATGCACAGGAGAAGGACATGGCAACCGACTCCAGTGTTCTTGCCTGGGGAAACCCAGGGACGGGGGAGCCTGGTGGGCTGCTGTCTATGGGTCGCACACAGTCAGACACGACTGAAGTGACTTAGCAGCAGTAGCACTGCATCTATAAAAACTAACAGCAGGGATTGACCCGGCGTCCAGTGGTTAAAGACTTCATGCTGCCAATGCAGGGGGCTGGAATCCATCCCTGGTTGTGGAACTAAGATTCCACATGCTAAAGAAGAGGCCAAAAGTTCCAAAACAGACAAACAAAAAAACCCCCCAAATGCCAGTGTTTAAAAAAATAAAAACTAAAAGCAGGAAACAGTTCTTCATTGACATGAGAGCAATCATGAGCTCGGTCTTCTTTGCACTTAGTTTTTCAGCAAAATTCTTCAGAAGGAGTGTCTGCAGCCCCCACTTCCTCTCATCACTCTCAGGGGGATTGATACCATCAAGTCTGGCTGGTCTCACCCCTCTCCGCCAGGATGACTCCTGCCAACAGGGATCACAAGGCATCCTGTGTGACCTCACTCAGCCCTTCCTCTGCCCTTTGTTGACCTGCCCCTCACTGTGTGGCAATGGAGAGGGGCTCTCAGGTGTCTCTGCCTGAGTGCATGGGCCGCAGTCCACCTGAGAAGGGCAGAGGAGCCAAGTGTAAGGTAGGTTTTTGGGAGAGAGAGAGAGACATTGGTGGTTGAAAAAGCGGTGGGAATAGATGCCTAACATTTAGGGAGTCAGTGTAAAGGATCACTTTCCGTATAAGAGTACAAGAGAGAAATGTGACCCAATGCTTTTAGTTTATCCTTTCTTTTCTATTATTATAAAAGTACTGTTGCTGGGGCCGATGAAGTAAAACCCTCATAGCTATTCTTTAGAATTAGGTAAGACTTATTGAAACAGCTTACTGCAAGCACTTATTCTAATTTCAGGTTGAGGTCACTAAATTAAAATAGATCTCTCCTTAGTGAAAGATTCAAATGCTGATCAAAAGATTAAGTGAAAATATTTTATTGCTAAGTTATCTCAGGACAGAGAAAAAAGTCAGAAGATACAGTTCATGTAAGATGGAAGAGAATCAGGTGAGTGAAGGCTAGAGGCCATGATGTATTATGACAAGCTTTGACCTGTTATGTTGGGAATGTGTGAGTGTGTGCTTGTGCTCAGGAATACTTTGGCATAGAGAAACTTAATGGGCTCTCTCCAGACCCTCAAAACTCTAAGGATTATGTCTGAGCCTTCCTTCCTTTTCTCCTTGCCTCCTTCTCTCCCTGATTCCCTCCATTCATCCATTTATTCATTCACCCATAGGTTGACGTTTCCATACTAGGACCTGTTCATACACAGGTTTGACTGACTACCTGCTCTATGCCTGGCTCTGTTCAAATGTGAGATAATAAAACAGGACTTGTTGCTTTAGAAATTTACATATAAAGATAAAGAGAGATATGAACACTGCAAAGCAAAACTGAGATGGAGAGAAGGAAGAGATGGAGAAAAATTTCAGTTATTTACCTGGTATGCGTGTGTGCTGAGTTACTTCAGTCATGTCCAACTCCTGCCAACCCCACGGACTACAGCCCATCAGGCTGCTCTGGCCATGGGATTTCCCAGACAAGAACAGTGGAGTGAGTTATTTGACATCCAGGGGATCTTGCTGACCCAGAGATCAAAGCTGCATCTCCTGCATTGGCAGGTGGGCTCTTTAGCACTAAGACCACCGGGGAAGCCCCACAGCTAGTACCCTTCTATGCTTTTAACTTAAGAATATGTTGATTTAATACCTGTAGTAAGAAATACTCAAGCCTATAAAGACTCACTTGGTTGTGCTCTGTGCAAGAGATGACCTGGTAAGCTTGCTTAGGATGGATCAGTCTCTCTGGAAATGGTAGCAAGAAATATGTTGAGAGTGCAAAAGGAGAAAAGACCATTTCTGTTTCCAAAATTCTTCTTGCTTTCTAGTTACAAAAGTTGTGTGGAGGGAGGCGGGGGGGGGGGGCAGTATTTATTCTGAAAGGATAAAGAGACAGATGCAGAGATATGCAAGAAAGCTGAATAAATAAATGAATAATTTGTTAACAGAATGCTATTTTGAATGATATTTCTCAAAAAAAAAAATAAATAAATAAACCAAACCGCAGAGCCATAAGGAGAAGTCACAACCAATGTGCAAATGCTGACTTCCTGCAAACCTCTTCCTTTACAAAAGGGAGACACTTGGGTCTGGGACCCTGAGTCCACAGATGAGACACCCTCAAATTACTCCCAGGCCATAACTGAATATCTCTACTAGGGACTTCCCAGGTGGCACAGTGGTAAGGAAACACAGGAGACCCAGATCCGATCCCTGGATCAGTAAGATCCCCTGGAGTAGGAAATGGCAACCCACTCCAGTACTCTTGCCTGGAAGATTCCATCAACAGAGGAACCTAGTAGGCTACATCCCCCGGGGTTGCAAACAGTCCAACCAGACAGAGCACAGTACCACCACCAGTCGGAATACAAGTCCTTTCTCTCTACCTGTTGGTCAAACTCTTTCCCACATCACCTGCCCAATTCAGGTGTGCCATCAGACACTGCTGGGTCGACCTGGAATCCAGAAAGCTCCTCTTCCATCATGAGACTCCTGTATCTTCTCTTCCTCTTACTCATATGTCTTATTCAGAGGACATCAGGTAACTGGTGGCTAAGCTGGCTCCAAACTTGGAGCCTGGAGTAGGGAAAGTCAGGTTGATTCCTCATTCAGTGATATGCTGAAATATATAGCAACTGAATGATATATCTGAAAGAAGCATGCGTATACAATATGCTCCATTTTTCAAATAAGGAAAGAGAAGCTTAAAGTGAAAAATAGTCTCCCATGATTGCCCATAACTAGTTGGTAGTAAGTCCATAAATTGTAAAGCTGATAGACAACATTTACAGGAGACTTTACAGGTTCCAGGTCATTTCATGTGACTAACAGTAACACTAATAGTAATAGAAAATTACATTGACCACTTCCTCTTTACTGAGACACCAAAACTTTTAATGTCTTATCCCAAATGTATTCCTCACAGCACTATTTACGGGATAGGTGTTTTTAATCTCGTTTTTCAGCTGGGATTAGAAATAAGGTAATTTGTTCAAAGTCGTGCAGGTTCTGTGAAAAATACCATTGGTAGCTTGATAGGGATTGCATTGAATCTATAGATTGCTTAGGGTAGTATAGCCATTTTGACAATATTGATTCTTCCAATCCGGGAACACAGTATATGTCTCCATCTGTTTGTGTCCTCTTTGATTTCTTTCATCAGTGTTTTATAGTTTTCTATATATAGGTCCTTTGTTTCTTGAGGTAGATATACTCCTAAGTATTTTATTCTTTTTCTTGCAATGGTGAATGGTATTGTTTCCTTAATTTCTCTTTCTGTTTTATCATTGTTAGTGTATAGGAATGCAAGGGATTTTTGTGTGTCAATTTTATATCCTGCAACTAAACCACAATGAGGTACCATTACACGCCAGTCACGATGGCTGCTATCCAAAAGTCTACAAGCAATAAATGCTGGAGAGGGTGTGGAGAAAAGGGAACCCTCTAACAATGTTGGTGCGAATGTAAACTAGTACAACCGCAATGGAGAATAGTGTGGAGATTACTTAAAAAACTGGAAATAGCACTCCCATATGAACCAGCAATCCCACTCCTGGGCATACACACCGAGGAAACAAGATCTGAAAGAGACACATACACCCCAATATTCATCACAGCACTGTTTATAATAGCCAGGACATGGAAGCAACCTAGATGCCCATCAGCAGATGAATGCATAAGGAAGCTGTGGTACATATATACCATGGAATATTACTCAGCCATTAAAAAGAATTCATTTGAATAAGTTCTAGTGAGATGGATGAAACTGGATCCCATTATACAGAGTGAAGAAGTAAGCCAGAAAGATAAGACCATTACAGTATACTAACACATATATATGGAATTTAGAAAGATGGTAATGAGAACCCTATATGCAAAACAGAAAAAGAGACACAGATGTACAGAACAGACTTTTGGACTCTGTGGGAGAAGGCGAGGTTGGGATGTTTCTAGAGAACAGCATGGATACAAGTATATTATCTAGGGTGAAACAGATCACCAGCCCAGGTTGGATGCATGAGACAAGTGCTCAGGCCTGGTGCACTGGGAAGACCCAGAGGGATCGGGTAGAGAGGGAGGTGGGAGGGGGATCGGGATGGGGAATACATGTAAATCCATGGCTGATTCATGTCAATGTATGGCAAATACCACTAGAATATTGCAAAGCAATTAGACTCCAACTAATAAAAATAAATGAAAGAAAAAAACAAATCGTGCAGGTTGTGTGTAGGGAGGACGTTAACTCAAGCCCAAGTGGGTTTAATTCCGAAGATCATCTTTTATGAAATATTCAACAATCCCAGAAAACTAATTCACTTACTGAATTATATAAACAACAAATTTATATATTTGTTTATATATATATATTTATATATTTGTTTATATATAAATAAAAAATACTTTAGCTTAAGTGTGATCTCTGCATCACTTGGGATATACTTATCCTACCAGATCATTTGTTGATCACCTGAAATCCAAGTTAAACTGGGTGTCCTACATTTTCCCTGCAGCCCTCCTCAGGAGACAGCATGCTCCAGGCTGTGCTGTGGTAACAGCGCCTCCAGATCTTAGCATCTTAAAAGAGACAAAGTTAATTCTTGCTCAAATGACGCCAACCCGTGAGGGACTAGGGGTTCTAAGCAAACCCCACCCCCGAGGAGCAGCCACCACTGTGGGCGCTGCTGGTCCTGTGTCCGAGGAAGGCGCTCTCAGGACTCTCATGCTGGCGATTAATGGGCCCAGCCCTGAAGGGAAACATCAGACACCTTCCTGACTCACGAATTTGGTGGTTTTTCAGACCGCAGTAAAGTATATGCTGTGTTTGACCTGAGATGCTGCACTCCATCACAGGCCAAGGACACAGGACAGAGTCTCTGGAATGCAGCCCACTTTCCCTTCCTTCCCACACTACTTAAAAGGTGATTCCATTCTGGGTGTATCCCTGCAGGCCCAGGGCATGACCCAGCACCAGTCTACACCTAGATTCTGAATACACCAGCCTTGGACTGGATTCATGGGGCTCAGATTCTCCCAGGACTTTAGGAAGAAGGCAAAAGCTTAGAAGACCACAGTGGGCACAGGTGAGCTCCCAGCTACATGCCCCAGGACTGCATCCAGGAGTGGACAGGTCTTTCCTGTCTCAGACAGCCAGACATGAGCCAGCCTACATGAGCACCCAGACCTCAGAGGCAACAGAACAGGCCTGTGCTCACATCAGGCTCTGAGTTTCCCTGAGGTTTGTAATTAACTCCTGGGGGGAATGGGCATGGTCTGCTTTGTAAGGGACCTTGGCATGAAGCTTAAGGAAATGCATCATATTGTCATCCCTGTAATATTACAGGAATTGCAGCTGCTGAATGCTTCTCCCTGTGGCTGTGGACCTGGAGCCTTTATAAAGTGAGCGAGCACACCATCCTGTCCAGTCTCACCTGCGAAGCTAGCCAGCCATGAGGGTCTACTACCTTCTCTTTGAGTTCCTCTTCTTGTTCTTGCTGCCTGTTCCAGGTAAGATGTGCTGGGAAATGACAGGACTGAATGGATTGAGAATTTGTCAGTCAGAGTCAGCCCTCTCCATTCATTTGGGAATTTTAGATAAACTAGTTTTGTTGCTTGAGAACTGGACATTACCAGTTTTTCTCCTTTATTTTACTTGACAAAGACCATCAAGAAGCTCAAAGTAGGGTCTCCATCGCTTCTGATTCACTCTTAAGAGACTAATCAGCTCACAGACCATCCCTCCACGGGAGGATTGTTATACCTGTTCATGAGACAGGAAGAAAGTGATGTAAATCTTTATTTATTTATTTTATGTGTAAATCTTTTAATACCAACAGGAAATCGAACTTAATCTGAGGACAGAAGCACAGGTTCCCTTTTATTAGCTTAGCGGTTGGAGGTACAGTCTTTCGGTCTCTTAAGGACCCGGGGACCATCGTGACCCCTGCCTCCCAGGTGTCAGTTCACAAGGGGGCTGCCACGGTCACGCCACTTTCTCAGCTGAGCCGAACCCACAGACGCATGGTGGGTAGCTAGCCCCACCTTCTTCTTTGCTCCAGATGGTATAGAGAAAGGAAAAAGACATAAAAGAACAAAAAATGGCGATGTATAACTTACTAGAGGGATTCCAAACGCCCTGGACTTGCACCGCGGCCTTCCTAAATCCTTCCGTACGCTTCGTTTCTTCAGCTTAGGCAATAGCGGAATCGTAAGCGGGTTTCAAAAGGATTATTGCAAAAGAAGAAGCGGCCGGTGTGCTCTGATTGGCTGCCTTCCAAATGAGGAACAGATAGGCCGCTGTGCCCTTAGTGGCCGAAAATGCTTCCAGAAAAAGAAATGAAAAATCCAGCATCACGAGGAGAGCGTTGCATAGTGTGAAAATGCCTCCTTATAGACTCCACAAGCCAAATCAAATTAAAGACTTTTAACAAAGAATTAGAAGCTTGATTATTATCATGATTATTTTTTAACATTCTCTTTATTGTGCTAGTTGTTACCAAACAGGCAACTTAGAAAGTGTTAATGACTCCCCTTTAATTCAAATAAAGTATAATCCCTAGAGGAAGCCACAAGAGGCTCTCAGATGATGTTCCAAAGATTGTCAGATTTTATTCCTCTTTCACAACTTTCACCCCACAATGACACTGGACCACTTGTTCTTTCTGAAACACTTCCTTTGCCTTCTGTCACCCATCTGAGCTGTGCAGTCTGTCCATCTGTCAGAGCATCTCCCCAGCAAATCCAGCTCTGAAACTTCAGGGCATCCCTGAGGGTCTTCCCAGGTCCTTCTGAGCACTTTCCAGCTCAGAGACACGGGGAACCTGGCTCCTCCTCAACCTTGCCCTTAGCTTTCCTCTCACTCTTGCTTCTGTTCCGACTGAACTCAGGCCTGGGTAAAATCTCTCTTCCAGCTATGTCTCCAAACCCATCTCTCAGGGGCACCTCAAAATCTACCTCCTTCTTAAAAATACACATTTGTTTCCCCAACAAATATGATCTTTCCTTTTAAAAGGGTTCTGATCTGAGTGCTCCATCTATGACTCCTGCTTGATTTTTACATTCACTACATTTGCATATTTCCAATCTCCATATTTGGTTGCAGATTTTGAAGGACGCTTCATCATTTCAACACTCCTGGCCCAATGTTTTGGCACAAAAGCTCCTCAACAAGTGTTTATTGTGACCCCATGGACTGGGGCCCACCAGGCTCCACTGTTCATAAGACTCTTCAGGCAAATATACTGCAGTGGGTTGCCATGTCCTCCTTTATGTGAACTGAAGTACATTCCGAGGCACTGTACCTTTTTAATGGTCTCTGGAGGTTGATACAGCATGATTCCAGCAAATGTGATGGCAGGTCCATCACCCCCAACTAGAGCCCCAAGTCAAGGAACTGAGTTCTCAGGAAGAAAGGGCAAACACTCAAAGACAACAGCTTGGACCCCAAAATTCAGCATTAAAAAAAAAAGAAAAAGGACATGATGGGACTGTATGCTGCCCTTCTACATTACACGACTAAGGAACCAGGCAAAACCTGTGAAACTGCTGATTCAGACTCTGGCACAAGCAATGCAGGACCGTAATGAGGAGAGCAGAAAACAGGTAGGTGAGGGGCTTCCCCGGAGGTCTGGGGCTGGGATTCTGTGCTCCCAGCTCAGGGCGCCTGGGTCCACCCCTGGTCACGGAACTAGATCCCACATGCTTCAGCTAGATTCTGTCCAAGGTCCAAGGCAGTCAAATGAATGAATTAGCTAATTAAATGCTTAAAATATCTGTGCTCAACCATTTAAGAGAAAAGAAAAAAAAAAAAACTGAAGTGAGACTTATGACATCTCCAGCCTCTACAGATTTCCAGGCCTAAATATAGGGAACAAGAACCCAAACAGGCCAACAATTCTTCTGAGTCGAAGAGAGTGGGGTCAAAGTTCAGAGAGTACAGACATCTTCACTTCTGGACAGAAAACCGGCAACAGGCCTCAGGATCAGCACTGTGTGCCTGTGTGCTAAGTCGCTCCAGTTGTGTCCGACTATTTGCCACTCTGTGGACTGTGGAGTTGCTGAAAGCATAGGGGAAAACTGTACTTTTCATTCAATTCCAAAACTGCTCTAAAAAAATGAAGTCTATGATACTAGATGGAATTTTGGTTCAGCCTTATGGGATAAACTGTGATGCTAAGATTCTAGACACTATCTTAAGGAAACAAATGATCATTTCAGTAAAAGCAACAACAACAACAAGAAAAAGAATAATATCAATTATCTATTAAAAAAAACCTCACTTAAGATATCAAATATAAAGGCAAATGGATTTAAAGTGAAAGGATGGAAACAGATATGCTGCTGCTGTTGTTTAGAAGTTCAATCCTGTCCAACATTCTTGAGACCCCTATGGAATCATCCAGGCAAGGTTACTGCACCAGGTTGCCATGCCCTCCTTCAGGGAATCTCCCCCACCCAGGGATCAAAACCATGTCTCCGCATCTCCTGCATCTCAGGCAGATTCTTCACTGTTGAGACAACAGATATGCTGTGGAAACATTAATTTAAAGTAAACAGAGGAGGCTGTATTGGTTAATTGACTGGCTTCCTGGTGGCTCGATGGTAAAGAATCTGCCTGCCCTGTGGGAGACCTGGGTGTGATTCCTAGTTAGGGAAGATGCCCTGGAGGAGGGCATGGCAACCCACTCCATTGTTCTTGCCTGGAGAATCCCCATGGACAGAGGAACCTGGCAGGCTACAGTCTATGGGGTCACAAAGTGTGAGACACAACTGAGTGACTAAGCATGGGACACAATTAAGTAACTTCTAGGACAAGGACCAGATATAGAGATGGGTACTTATCCTAATGAGAAAATGTTTAATTCATCAAGAATAATGAGATGGAAGAATAATGAAATTGGAGCCCATTATACAGAGTGAAGTAAGCCAGAAAGATAAAGAACATTACAGCATGCTAACACATATATATGGAATTTCGAAAGATGGTAATGATAACCCTATATGCAAAACAGATAAAGAGACACAGAAGTACAGAACAGACTTTTGAACGCTGTGGGAGAAGGTGAGGGTGGGATGTTTTGAAAGAACAGCATGTATATTATCTATAGTGAAACAGATCACCAGCCCAGGCTGGATGCATGAGACAAGTGCTTGGGCCTGGTGCACTGGGAAGACCCAGAGGGATCGGGTAGAGAGGGAGGTGGGAGGGGGATCGGGATGGGGAATACGTGTAAATCTATGGCTGACTCATGTCAATGTATGACAAAACCCACTGCAATGTTGTGAAGTAATTAGCCTCCAACTAATAAAAATAAATGAAAAAAAAATACATCTGAGTAGTGAATCAGAATGTACTTAGCAAAGAAAGTTTAAAATTCTTAAAGAAAACTTATAGGAATAAGCGGAGAAACAGACAAATTAGCAAAAGTGTCAGTGGGGGAGCACAGCATTAGACTCAGCCCTAGTCCACTTCTGAGGACAGGTGTGACTCAGGTGACCATCAGAAGCCATGGCACCCACCCCATCCACAGGAGAAGGGAACTGGGAACAACAGCCTCTGCCCATTAACACCCAGGGCTCCATGCTGACAACACCTGAGTTTGTGGAGTCATAGAGGTGAAAGGATTTGCTCTTCAAAACCTTATCTGTAGGACTGGGACACCCCTTCTTGCCTGAGGAAGTGATGCACTCTCCCAGAAAGACACTGCCTCAATTTCCTACTCACAGGTTAAAGGTTTGGGGACACAGCATTTATCTTCCCTTTAAAGAATGAGACCCTGAGTTGCCTCTCAGCCCAGGCATGAAGCAACCATGATCCACATGGCCTTGTTTGGTTTTTAAACTGTGAAAACTAATAATCCATTTAGACTTTACCTACAATGAACCCTTCCCTCCATCTTATATTAAACTCATCTCTGGTTTCTGGTGAGCCACCCCATGGTTTCTTGGGTGTGTGACCTCCTTGCTGAAGCAACAGGACCCCTCCCTGATGGACAGAGATGCCCCTGGGCTTTAGCTCCAGATTAACATCTCTGCAAAGCAGTCATCTTTAGATCTTGCCTAGGAAAAATAAGCCACTGCAATTGGAGAATTCCTACAAGGGCCATGTCCCACTAGTGAGGAACTGCGGCAAGAAACTCTCTTGAAATTCACCATGGCACCATGCAAGCCTATTGGAAACTTCCTTCTGTGAAAACTCATGCCCGGTCTTACACATGAAACTGCATCATCTTGCTTAAACTGCATCTTCCTTAAGAGAAAAAAAAAACTCTGCATCTTCCTTAAAAGAAAAAAAAATCTGCTGTGCTGCAAACCATAGATCATTAAAACACACGAATTTTTATTTTGTTTATTTATTCAGGCTACACCAGGTCGTCATTGTGGCGTGTGGGTTCTAGTTCCCTGACCTGCTATGCTTGGGAGTACAGTCTTACCCACTGGACCATCAAGGAAGTCCCGGAAAACAGCATTTTTAAAAACTACATTTAAAAAACACTTTGAATTGGAGTATAGCTGACTAATAATGTTGTGATGGTTTCAGATGGACAGCAAAGAGACACAGCCATGCGTATACAGGTATCCATTCTCCCCCAAACTCCCTTCCCATCCAAGCTGTCACATAACATTAAGCAGAATTCCCTGAAAAACAGCATTTTCAATGAACAGCCACTGCAGACAACGAATTAGTCTCACTTCTTTCTCCAGTGTAGTATTAGAGCATGTATGTAAATTAACCCTGTAGCATAGATTTTGACTGCAAGGTCCATAAATAAACAGATACATATATATACCTTATGTATCAGTTCAGCTCAGAGTTCTGTCTGAATCTTTGCAACCCCATGAAATCACACCATGCCAGGTCTCCCTGTCCATCACCAACTCCCAGAGTTCACCCAAACTCATGTCATCAATTTGGTAATGCCATCCAGCCATCTCATCCTCTGTCATCCCCTTCTCCTCCTGCCCCCAATCCCTCCCAGCATCAGGGTCTTTTCCAGTGAGTCAACTCTTTGCATGAGGTGGTCAAAGTATTGGAGTGTCAGCTTCAACATCAGTCCTTCCAATGAACACACAGGACTGATCTCCTTTAGGATGGACTGGTTGGATCTGTATAGATAATGATATATATATAAGTAGATGATGTCTACCTCTCTCAAATATCATGTAGAGCTAAAGTAGAAGGAATCATGATCAAGACAACTTATTTCCCATCAGAAAATTTCTATGCCTGGGTGCCAGCCAGGGACTCTGTCTGTTGGAGGCACCCTGCATGGCTTTGCCGAGCCTCACAGGTGAGATGCTGAGCCACAGTGGGGAACCTGAACAGGACTGAAGTTCTGGAGGCTCCTTCAGGACCAGGTCCACCCGGGGTACCCACATTTCTAAAGGTCTTGGAGTTCTACTCAGAGCTGCATGGCAAGCTCCATCCTGAGCTTTAGCATTTCTGAAAAGCCAGGTCAGTGTCTCTCCAGCACTGAGATGGATGGATGTTACTAAATGAGGGCTGTTACTTAGTGATGGAGGTCCCTCTTAATCCAGTGAAGGGATCCCCACTGCTGGGCCTTAGTGATACTAGGCTGGGGAGATGCATTCAGTGGCAGTATCCTCCTCCCACTCTGTCTCTGATGAAAGGAAAGGAAGCACCCATCTGCCCATCACGTGTCCCACTGAGATTTTATGAGACTGGCATGTGATTGTCTTGCAGTGTATTAAGAAAAGTATTTTTTCCCTCTTTCTTTTTTCCCTTTTGCATCTTTCTCCACTTTAACTGTTCCTAACCTACAGTCTGCACTGATAACCAAGTTTCTTCGTATCAGAAGACTAACCGATTATGCAAACTACATCCGGAACCTATTGCCCTCCTTTTCTGCAGGAGTCACATCTGCATCTGTTATCCTTTAATTTAGTCTAGCCACATCCTGATACTTAACTCTATCGCATCATAAACCTCCCCTTGTAGTTTAATTTCCCTTCCTTTGCTCTGTGGTAGCTCATGTTGATGCTTATCTTTACGGTACACTCTTTGGAAGCCACCCCCTAGTGGTTTGCTTTCCCCCTTCTGTATTACAGGAAGAAAGTTGCCAGGAAATCCCCAAAGGACAATGGACCCAACCACCAGGACCAACTGCCAGACCCGAAAACCAGCTACCTGATTCTGGCCTTGACTGTTTCCAAACAGCCCAAAAAGAGATCATTCAGGACCCCAAGACCTCTTGTGGTGTATCTCCAACCCCTGACTGAGAGCACCAATTGTATGATGCCCTCGATTCCCAACGGAGGGGAGAGAGACTCCATGAGGCATGTGTTCTCCCGTCTGCCAGCTTCAGGGTTAAAACTATCTTTCCCTTTGCTCCAAACTCTGTCTCCACAAGTTTTATTCAGCTCCGGTGGGCAGAGAAAACCAAGACTTTGGCAGCAACTGTTGCTGCCAACCCGTAACAGGCTAGCTGGCGTGGGGAGAGGGTTGGGACCACTGGGTCTCTTCCCTCAGGGCCCCAGGGGCCCGAAAGAGGATGGCTGTCTCTGCGGATGCTGGGAGTCAGCAAGTCTTGCCCAGGGTGTGAAACTGCCTCTGGACGAGTCAGTCCCTATTTGGGCTTGAAACAGCCTTTCAGGAAAACAGTGTATGTGTGAGTTGCTTAGTTGTGTCTGCCTCTCTGCAACCCCACAGACTACAGCACACCAGGCCCCTACGTTCATGGGACTCTCCAGGCAAAAACACTGGAGTTGGTTGCCATTTCCTTCCCAAGAGAACTAGAGAAATAAAGAAAGTGGAGTCACTCAGTCCTGTCCAACTCTCTGCAACCCCATGGACTGTAGCCCACCAGGCTTCTCCAACCTTGAAATTTTCCCGGCAAGAGGACTGGTGTGGGTTGCCATGTCCTTCTGAACAGGAAACCAGTGGGCAGATTCAAAGCCCTGCAGGGGTGAGGGTGGGGCTGGGGAGCGGGTAAGCCAAGGTTGAGCAAGAAGTCTGTGCCCCTGCCAGGGGAGACAGGCCCCTGGGCCTTGCCACACCCTTGCCCAACAGCTGAACTGACTTCCAGGGAGAAGTATCTGGTCAAAAGGGAGGCAGGAAAGCTTTTTGTGGGGTTTTCAACAGCCTCATTAGCATAAGAGTGACTGACCCTGCTCTGTGCTATAAAGGCCACTCCCATGACACACAGATAGAGACTCAGTTAACCAGTTCATAAGAACCAAATCCACAGCCAGCGCGGAATTCCTCCCGGAACCTGGGACCTTTATAAAGCGGCAAGCACAGCCTCTTCTCCAGCGTCAGCCCCAGAGCTCCGGCCGCCAGCATGAGGCTCCATCACCTGCTCCTCGCGCTCCTCTTCCTGGTCCTGTCTGCTGGGTCAGGTGAGCTCCTGGGAGCCCCGGGGGAGCCGCGGGCTCTCTCTCCTGTTTCTACCTCCTTCTGTCCTGCTACCCTCATCTACACGGGGTCAGACTAAACCCACCGTGTGTGATGCTTCTGAGAAGCCAGCGCTGAGTACTTAGTAGCGAGAGGGGTCTGAGAACCTCCCTGCAAAGTTCCTGGCTGTTTCTAAGCCACTCCAGCGAGTCAAAGCTTCTGAGCCCGTCTCCACATTGGTTTCATGAGGAGGAAACAGAAGGTGCCTCTGTTAAGTGACTCTCCTTTTTATCTTTTTCATAAAAGCAAGAAATCTGATTTTGTCCCATGACAGAAGCGCAGAATGTCGCTTTATACATCTTTCTACTTGAAGGGGGGCGGCTCTGGGCAACCAGAGAAGTCCAGAGGAGAGTCAGGCCGAGCCTGGGCTTTGGGAGCTGCTCTTGGGACGCTCCGTGCTGCGTCTCCTCAGCAGGAAGGTCCTCCAGGACACGGCGCTGATGATGCGACCCTCGCTCCACAGCTGGGAGGCACCACATCCAAAGCAGTGTGCAGGATCGGATGTCTAATTTTCAACTTACCCTTGATATTGCCAGAAATAGGATGAAAATATGTAGGAAGGAGGGAAGGAGGGAGAGAGAGGATGCGGAGCCTGAGACCTAACAACTGATTAGATGTCAAAATGAAGTTGAAAAGCCCTTGTCATCAGTGTTGTTTATGACTGTAACCCAGCTCTTACACAGTGGCAGGGAGAGAGGCCAGGGGGTTAAGGATGACGGCCACTCAGTGCCCGGGGCCCGTGTTCAATCCCTGTGGGGGGAAATAGAGGGACCAGAGGTGCCTTGCAGTCAGGAGGAAAAAGACGTGTGACCGAGATGGAAAGGCGGCTGGTCAGGAGGAAACCACAAGGGGAGGAGGAGAGCGTGTGAGGAAAGCGGGAAGGCCACTGGTCAGGAGGAAACCACAAAGGGAGGAGGAGAGCACATGAGGAAGGCCAGAAGGCTGCTGGTCAGGAGGAAACCACAAAGGGATGAGGAGAGCCTGTGAGGAAAGGGGATAGGCCTCTGGTCAGGAGGAAACCACAAAGGGATGAGGAGAGCCTGTGAGGAAAGCGGGAAGGCCGCTGGTCAGGAAGAAACCACAAAGGGAGGAGGAGAGGGGCTGACTCTCTCCAGCGGTGAGAGCTCTGAGTCAGTAGAGACCATGATACAAAAGTTTTTTTTCCAAACCATTATCACTCTCAGTTGTAAGTTACTTTGAGAGTAAGTTCTCTTTCAACAGTTCTTCCACTGTCAGCTGCATCTTTTCCTCCTATCTCAGCTCCACTACTTGACTGACTCCTTGTGCTGGAAAACTAAACAGTGAAAATAGACGCCTACGGGCCACTTCTGACTCCTGACCAGAAGGTGGATGCAGCAGAGCTTACAGGTCTTTGGCCTCGTGGTGCAGATGACCCCGCACACAACCGTGCTCCTCACGCCCCAGTCCCTCAGCCTCTGCTTCTAGAAATGAGAGGGTCCACCGGAGCCCGGACAGGGTCAGCGTCTGCCTGGAAACTGGTCCACGGTGTCCTGGACTCACATCCTGTTGTCATGAGGCCGTGTCCATATCTCAGCAAAGAAAGCCCCAGGGCCTTGCTCAGAGGGCACACAGCTGCCCTTCTCAAGATGCCGCTTTTCCTGCTGACACGTTTATACCCTCTTCTTTTTCTTTCTAGGATTTACTCAAGGAATAAGAAATTCTCTAACCTGCCGTTTTAATTTTGGCATCTGTCTGCCGAAGAGGTGCCCTGGACGCATGAGACAGATTGGCACCTGTTTTGGGTCTGCAGTAAAATGCTGCAGATGAAGATAAAAGAAGGCGAAGAGGTGGCCAGGACTGATGCGGAGTCAGAAACTGCACCCTTCGACAGAGCATCTAAAATTGAAACCAGAATAAATTTTGTTCAAAATTAAAGAATTGCCCACTGGTCACTGACGTTGTTGTGCGGTGTCTGATTCCAGGCTAATTCCCAAATCCCTAAGGATGCTCTCTGAGCTCCTTACGGGAACCATGGGGGAATTTTAGTGGGTGCTCTGAAACCCCTGTTGCTTGGGGGCCTGACCTTCCCCAGCCCCTCTGTCTGCTGTCCTTCCTGCTTCCTGGCTCAGGGCACCCTGGCCTGCCCCTCATCTCCCCTCAAACATGCACCCCACGGGTCCAGAATCACCAGAACACCAGTCTGGTAGGAAACCCCCGACCCCTGCTCAGGAGGAAACCCCCTCCTCTGTCCCCCTGTAACCCTCACTTCCGTTTGGTTTATGCTTCTTCCGCCTTCCTTGTGCACACGTGGATACACTTCTGGTTCCCTTTTGGACAATAAGGTCTCTGTAGGAATGGCCTTGTCCTATTCCTGTATGTGCCGGGTATTGAGCCGAGACATTGCTTCACCAACTGTCATCAGTTGAATGACACAGTTGACATGGACAAAGCATGTCTCTCTGTGTGGACATGATAGGATGCAACTAAATGCGATGGAAGAACCAGTCCTGTGGAAGCACAATTCAGTGAGGACAACATAGCACGGAACTCAGAGCCCGCCAGGGCAGGCTGAGCACGCGGACCTCAGCCTGCCTGCAGTTTCTTCAGAGGGTTTCCCAGTTAAACCAAGAGCCTGGCTGGTGCACGCGGTATGTGTGAGCAGCTCTCTGGTCTTCACACTAACTCTTCCCTCAGTGCAAGCTGAGGTCACCAAGGGGATGGTGTTAGGAGACAGGGTATTTGGGAGGCGATTTGGTCATGAGGGTGGGATCCTCCTGGTTGAAATGAGGGCCTTTATGAAAGAGGCCCCAGAGAGATTGCTCACCGTTGTGCCCTCTGAGGACACAGGGAGAAAACTGACATCCACTAGCCACCTGCTCTGTCTTGATCCTGGAGCTCCCAGCCTCCAAATCTGAGAAGTGGAGGTCTGTTGTTAATCAGCCACCTATTACAATACCACATGTAAAACAGCCAGTGGGAATTAGCTGTATCATTCAAGGAACTCTGACGGGGGCTCTGCGACCAGCTGGAGGGTGGGATGGGGAAGGAGACAGGACGAGGTTTCGGGAGGGAGGGGACATGGGTGAACCCTTGGATGATTCTTGTTGATGTATGACAGAAAACCTCAAAATTCTGTAAAGCAATCATCCTTCAATTAAAAAATAAAGTGCAAAAAAAGACCCCCTAGCCTTTGGTGTTTCTGTTTTAGTAGCCTGAAAGGGCAGACACATGACAAGCGACAATTCCAGCACACATGGAATTAAGGTACCTAGACATTGGCCCTTAAGGTAAGGAAATGACCTGGATTAACTGACTGTGCCCAATGCCATCTCCTTACAAGGAGCCTTAGATGTGGAGGAGGGATGCAGCTCAGTGTCAGAGACGTGGGCTGAGAGACTAAACCAGCCCTGGCTCCCGTTTACATGGAGGGGGCCATAAGCCAGGGAGGGCAGGCAGCTTCTAAGCATGAAAAGGATGGAAGCCTCCAGAGGGAACAGCATCCTGCTGACACCGTGATTTGAAGCCAGCGAGACCCATTTGGGACTTTGGATCCTCAGAACCACAATAACAAGTATGTGTTCCTTTAAGCCACTTAGCTGGTGGCAATTTGTGAAGCTGCAACAGGAAATCAAAACAGCAATTGCTTAAAATCATGCCTTGAGCCTAAAATGAGGAGCTCAAAAGAGACAAACCTGTGTGTGTTTAATGGAGGAAAAAAATGATAACAGCTCTAAACATTTGCTCAGCTTTATATTTCTTTTTTCACAGAAATGCCCATGGTGCATCTGCCAACTCCTTTTCATCTCAAAGTTTATATTTGGGACTCAGTCTTACAGCTCATGTATCTTATATCCCTTTTATCCTTTATTTTTAAAATTTTATCATGGACAGTTTATCTAATATTGAGTATGTTTGGTAGTACTGTTTATTAAAGTTTTATCATATTCTTTATTGGGATTTCAATTTTTAATTTTTGCTTAACTTTTAAAGTTTTATTCTAAATGTATCTGCTAATGTTTTATTGCCATAACATTTCTGAGTGTCTTATTGCACTCTTGTGTGGGAGGAATGCTCTTCTCACTTCAGCACCAAGAAGAGGATGGCTTTTCCATGTGACTCATGAACCAAACAGGTTCGTTCTCTGGTCCAAAGCCATCCTTTCCACCTGAGTCCTGGATCTCATTTCTCTTGCTTACTTGTGGGTGAGGCCCAAATCAGCTCCACCTCTTGCCTCCATCTACTCAATCTATGGCAAATGCAATTGCACCCCACTCCAGTCCTCTTGCCTGGAAAATCCCATGGATGGAGGAGCCTGGTAGGCTGCAGTCTGTGTGGTCGCTGGGAGTCGGACACAGCTGAGTGACTTCACCTTCACTTTTCACTTTCATGCAGAGGAGAAGGAAATGGCAATCCACTCCAGTGTTCTTGCCTGGGGAATCCCAGGGACGTGGGAGCTTGGTGGGCTGCCATCTATGGGTTGCACAGAGTCAGACACGACTGAAGTGACTTAGCAGCAGTAGCACTGCATCTATAGAAACTAACAGCAGGGATTGACCCAGTGTCCAATGGTTAGAGACTTCATGCTGCCAATGCAGGGGACTGGAATCCATCCCTGGTTGTGGAACTAAGATTCCACATGCTAAGGAAGAGGCCAATAGTTCCAAAACAGACAAACAAAAAATATCCCCCAAATGCCAGTGTTTAAAAAAATAAAACCTAAAAGAAGGAAACAGTTCTTCATTGACATGAGAGCAATCATGAGCTCGGATTTCTTTGCACTTAGTTTTTCAGCAAAACTCTTCAGAAGGAGTGTCTGCAGCCCCCACTTCCTCTCATCACTCTCAGGCAGATAGATACCATCAACTCTGGCTGGGCCCACCCCTCTCCCCCAGGATGACTCCTGCCAACAGGGATCACGAGGCATCCTGTGTGACCTCACTCAGCCCTTCCTCTGCCCTTTGTTGACCTGGCCCCTCACTGTGTGGCAATGGACAGGGGCTCTCGGCTGTCTCTGCCTGAGTGGACGGGCCGCAGTCCACCTGAGAAGGGCGGAGAAGCCAACTGCAAGGTATTCAGGAGAGAGAGAGAGTCATCTGTGTTTGAAGAAGTGGTGGGAATAGATGCCTAACATTGAGGGAGTCAGTGTAAAGGATCGCTTTCCGTATAAGAGTACAAGAGAGAAATGTGACCCAATGCTTTTAGTTTATGCTTTCTTTTCTATTATTATAAAAGTACTGTAGCTGGGGCCAAGGAAATAAAACCCTCACAGATATTCTGTAGAGTTAGGTAAGACTTACTGAAACAGCTTACTGCAAACACTCATTCTATTTTTAGGTTGATGTCCCTAAATTAAAATAGATCTCTACTTAGTGAAAGATTCCAATGCTGATCAAAAGATTAAAGGTGAAAAGTTTTTATTGCTAAGTTGCCTCAGGACAGAGGGAAAAATCTCAGAACATACAGTTCATGTAAGATGGAAGAGAGGTGGGTGAGTGAAGACTAGAGACCATGACGTATTATGAGAAGCTTTTCCCTGTTTTGTTGGGAATGGGTGAGTGGCTCCTTGTGCTCAGGAACACTTTGGGAGAAAGCAACTTAATGGGCTCTTTCCAGACCCTCAAAACCCTAAGGATTATGCCTGAGCCTTCCTTCCTTTTCTCCTTCCCTCCTTCCCTCCCTGATTCCCTCCATTCATCCATTTATTTATTCACCTATAGGTTGACTTTTCCATGCTAGGACCTGTTCATATTAGGACTTCTTTACTGAGACACCAAAACTCTTAATGTCTTCTCCCAAATGTATTCCTCAAGCACTATTTATGGGATGAATTTTTTTAGCCCTGTTTTACAGCTGGATTTAGAAATAAGGTAATTTCTTCAAAGCCGTGCAGGTTGTGTGTAGGGAGGACTTTAACTCAAGCCCAAGTGGGTTTGATTCCAAAGACCATGTTTTTATTAAATATTCAACAATCCCAAAAAACAAATTTACTTACTGAATTCTATAAACAACACATTTATAGATTTGTTTATATATTTATACATATATATTTATATATTTGTTTATATATAAACAACAAATACATTAGCTTGAGTATGACCTCTCCATCACTTGGGACATACTTATCCTACCAGATTGTTTGTTGATCTCCTGATATCCAAGCTGAACTGGGTGTCCTGCATTTTCCCTGCAGCCCTCCTCAGGGGACAGCATGCTCCAGGCTCTGCTGTGGTGACAGTGCCTTCAGATTTTGGCATCTTAAAAGAGCCAAAGTTGATTCTTGCTCAAACGACTCAAACCCATGAGGGCCCAGGTGCTCTGATCAGACCCCACCCTGCAGAAGCAGCCACCACTGTGGGCGCTGTTGGTCCTGTGTCCGAGGAAGGAGCTCTCAGGGCTCTCATGCTGGCAATTAAGGGCCCTAGCGCTGAAGGGAAACGTCAGACACCTTCCTGACTCACAAATTTGGTGGTTTTCAGACTGCAGTAAAGAATAAGCTATGTTTGACCTGAGATGTTGCACTCCATCACAGGCCTAAGACACAAGACAGAGTCTCTGGAATGCAGCCCACTTTCCCTCCCCTCCCACACTACTTAAAAGGTGATTCCATTTTGGGCATATCCCTGCAGGCTCAGGGCATGACCCAGCCCCAGTCTACACCTAGATTCTGAATACACCAGCCCTGGACTGGACTGATGGGGCTCAGGCTCGCCCAGGACTTTCGGAAGAAGGCAAAAGCTTAGAAGACACAGTGGTCACAGGTGAGCTCCCAGCTACACACACCAGGACTGCATCCAGGAGTGGGCAGGTCTTTCCCGTCTCAGACAGTCAGACCTGAGCCAGCCCCACACGAGCACCCAGAGCTCAGAGGCATCAGAACAGGCCTGTGCTCACATCAGGCTCCGAGTCTCCCTAAGGTTTGTCGTTAACTCCTGGGGGGAATGGGCATGGTCTGCTTTGTAACGGACTTTGGCATGAAGCATCAGTAAATACGTCATATTGTCATCACTGCAATATTACAGGAATTGCAGCTGCTGAATGCTTCTCCCTATGGCTGCGGACCTGGAGCCTTTATAAAGTGAGCGAGCACACCGTCCTGTCCAGTCTCAGCTGGGAAGCCAGCCAGCCGTGAGGGTCTACTACCTTCTCTTTGCGTGGTTCTTCTTGTTCTTGCTGCCTGTTCCAGGTAAGAAGCGCTGGGTAATGACAGGGCTGAATGGATTGAGAATTTGTTAGTCAGAGTCAGCCTTCTCCATTCATTTGGGAATTTTAGATAAAGGAGATTTATTGCTTGGGAACTAGACATTACCAGCTTTTCTTTTTTTTTTTTTCTTGACAAAGACCATCAAGAATCTCAAAGTATGGTCTCAATCCCTTCTGATTCACTCTTAAGAGACTAATCAGCTCACAAACCATCCCTCCATGGGAGGATTATTATACCTGTTCATGAGACAGGAAGAAAGTGATGTAAATCTTTAATACCAACAGGAAAAATGAACTTAATCTGAGGACAGAAGCACAGGTTCCCTTTTCTTAGCTTAGCGGTTGGAGGTACAGTCTTTCCGTCTCTTAAGGACTTGGGGGACCATCGTGGCCCCTGCTTCCCAGGTGTCAGGTCACAAGAGGGCTACTACTGTCATGCAACTTTCTTAACTGACCCGAACCCACAGAATCATTGTTAGTAGTTAGCCCCCCATTCTTCTTTACTCCAGATGGTAAAGAAAGAGGAAAAAGACATACAAGAACAGAGAATGGCATCATATAACTTATTAGGGAGATTTCAAAAGCCTTGGACTTGCACCTCGGCCTTCCTAAAACCTTCTGTGTGCTCCGTTTCTTCACCGCAGGCAATGGCGGAATCAAAAGCAGGTTACAAAAGTATTACTGCAAAAAAGAAGCGGCCGGTGTGCTCTGATCAGCTGCCTTCCAAGGGAGGAACAGATAGGCCACTGTTCCCTGAGTGGCCGAAGATGCTGCCGGAAGAAGAAATGAAAAGTCCAGAAACATGAGGAGAATGTTACATAGTGTGAAAATGCCTCCTTGAAGACTCTAGAAGCTAAATCAAATTAAAGACTTTTAACAAAAAATTAGAACCTTGATTATTATCATGATTATTTTTTAACATTCTGTTATTGTGCTGCTTGTTACCAAATAGGCAGCTTAGAAAATGTTAATGACTCCCATTTAATTCAAATAAAGTACAGTCCCTAGAGGAAGCCACAAGAGGGTCTCAACTGATGTTCCAAAGATTGTCAGAATTTATTCCTCTTTCACAACTTTCACCCCACAATAAGGCTGGACCACTAGTTCTTTCTGAACAGTTCCTTTACCTTCTGTCACCCATCTGAGCTTCGCAGTCTGTCCATCTGTCAGAGCATCTCCCCAGCAAATCCAGCTCTGAAACTTCAGGGCATCCCTGACGGTCTTCCCAGGTCCTTCTGAGCACTTTCCAGCTCAGAGACAGGGGGACCCTGGCTCCTCCTCGACCTTGCCCTTAGCTTTCCTCTCACTCTTGCCTCTGTTCTGACTGACCTCAGGCCTGGATAAAATCTCTCCTCCAGCTATGTCTCCAAACCCATCTCTCAGGGGCACCTCAAGTTCTACCTCCTTCTTAAAAACAGATATTTGTTTCCCCAACAAATATGCTCTTTCCTTTCAAAAGGGTTCTGATATGAGTGCTTCTGTGTCCATAAGATTATTCAGGCAAATATACTGGAGTGGGTTGCCATGTCCTCCTTTCTGTGAGCTGAAGTACATTCCAAGGCCCTGTAACTATTCAGAGGTCTCTGGAGGTTGATACAGAATGATTCCAGCAAACGTGGTGGCAGGCCCATCATCCCCAGCAAGAGCCCCCAGTCACGGAACTGACTTCTCAGGAAGAAAGGCCATACACTCAAAGACAAGAGCTTGGACCCCACAATTCAGCATTAAAAATAAAAAAGGATGTAATGGGACTGTATGCTGCCCTTCTATAGTACACAGCTAAGGAACCAGGCAAAACCTGTGAAACTACTGATTCAGACTCTGGCACAAGCAATGCAGGACTGTAATTGAGGAGAGCAGAAAACAGGTAGGTGAGGGACTTCCCCAGCAGTCTAGGGCTGGGAATCTGTGCTCCCAATGCAGGGTGCCTGAGTCCACCCCTAGTCAGGGAACTAGATTCCACATGCTGCAACTAGATTCTGCCTGCTGTGATTAAGGTCCAAGGCAGACAAATTAATGAATTAACTAATTAAATTGTAAAACTATCTGTGCTCAGCCATTTAAAGAAAGAAAAGAAAACAACTGAAGTGAGACTTATGGCATCTCCAGCCTCTGCAGATTTCCAGGCCTAAAGCATAGGGAATAAGAACGCAAACAGGCCAACAATTCTCATGAGTCAAAGAGAGTGGGGTCAAAGTTCAGAGAGTGCAGACATCTTCACTTCTGGACAGAAAACCAGCAACGGGCGTCAGGATCAGGGCTGTGTGCCTGTGTGCTAAGTCGCTTCAGTTGTGTCCGACTCTTTGCCTTCTGTGGACTGTGGAGTTGCTGAAATCATAGGGGAAAATTGTGCTTTTCATTCAATTCTAAAACTGCTCTAAAAAAATGAAGTCTATGATACTAGGGGCAATTTTGGTTCAGCCTTATGAAATAAACTGTGATGCTAAGATTCTAGACACTATCTTCAGGAAACAAATGATCATTTCAGTTAAAAAAGAAACAAAAAAACAACAAAAGCAAGAATCAGATATTAATTATCTATTTAAAAACCCACTTGAGATATCAAATATAAAGGCAAATGGATTAAAAATGAACGGATGGAAACAGATATGCTGCTTCTGTTGTTTAGAGCTCAGTCAAGCAGAACACTCTTGTGACCCCTATGGAATCATCCAGGCAAGCTTACTGCACTGGGTTGTCATGCCCTCCTCCAGGGAATCTCCCCCTCCCAGGGATCAAAACCATGTCTCTGCATCTCCTGCATCTCAGGCAGATTCTTCAGCGTTGAGACAACAGATATGCTGTGGAAACATTAATTTAAAGTAAACAGAGGAGGCTGTATTGGTTAACTGACAGGCTTCCTGGTGGCCCAGATGGTAAAGAATCTGCCTGCCATGTGGGAGACCTGGGTGGGATTCCTGGTTTGGGAAGATGCCCTGGAGGAGGGCATGGCAACGCACTCCAGTGTTCTTCCCTGGAGAAGCTCCATGGACAGAGGAGCCTGGCAGGCTACAGTCTATGGGGTCACAAAGGGTCAGACACGACTGAGTGACTAAGCATGGGACACAATCAAGTACTTCTAGAACAAGGACCAGATATAGAGAGGGGTATTTATCCTAATGATAAATGTTTAATTCATCAAGAATACATATTATTACTGAATCAGAATGTACTTAGCAAAGGAAGTTTAAAATTCTTAAAGAAAATTTATAGGAATGAGCAGAGAAACAGACAAATTAGCAATTACAACTGGAATTTCCCTGGCAATCCAGTGGTTAGGATCCCTAGCTTTCAATGCAGGGGACACAGGTTCTGTCCCTGGTTGACCTCTTATATCATATACAAAATTAAACACAAGATAGATTAAAGGTTTACAAAAACCACACAACTCCTAAAAGAAAGCATAGGAGAAAAACTCTTTGGCATGGGTCTCCACAAGGATGGTATTGAGCTTGACACCAAAAGCACAAGCCAGAAAAACAAAGCTAGACAGTAGGATCCATCAAACTGAAAACTTCTGCACAGCAAAGGAAACAATGAACAAACTGAAAAGACGGTGTTCTTTTAGGGCTCCAGGGATCTCTGAGGGTGGAGGAGATGGCAGCAGCGCTGCGGGCAAGAGAGTGGGGTGAGAGAGGATGGTCACAACCCAGGTCATGTCCGAGTCCCTGGGATGGCCACCAGGTGTGGGTACTTGGCTTTGCATAGGTAGGAATTCAAGAGGGAGTCACGGTGAATTGAAAGAAGGTCAATCCAGGGAGGAAGCACGCTACACAGAGAGCGTTGGCCATCCTCGAAGGCAATCCCAGCTCCAGGGTATGGGGCTGTCAGTGTTTATAGGGGTGGTCATTTCATAGGCTGATGAATGGCAGGAGTATGCAAGCTATTTTGCAGAAAGAGTGGGGATATCCAGGAACTGGGTCAGCACCCACTTTTTGACCTTTATGGTCAGCCCTGGAACTGTCATGGCACCTCTGGGTATGTCACCTAGCTGCCGTGTTACAAAGGGATTTAAAAATATATATTTACTTCAGGTCTCAGTTGCGGTATGCAGGATGTTCATCTCCGCACACTGCCTTACTTGCCCCACAGCATGTAGAGAAGGATATGGCAACCCACTCTACTATTCTTGCCTGGAAAATTCCATGGACGGAGGAGCCTGGTGGGCCAGGGTCCATGGGGTCACAAAGAGTCTGAAACAACTGAGTGACCTCTTTTTCTTTCTTTCACGTGGTATCCTAGTTCCCAGGTCAGGGACTGAACCCACATCCCCTGCTTTGCAAGGCAGATTCTTAACAAGTGGCCCACCAGGGAAGTCCCTCTCATTCTTTTAAAGGTTGTGCCCCGCCCACTTCCGGTCTCATCTGCACCAGAGAGCTGGCCTTTGACAGCGCTATGGGAGCTCTCGCCTTACAGGAGAATGCCCTGGTGAAGTTCTCAGGTCGCTGTGTTGACTGCAGGCGGCAGGCAAGACCCTGTGAAGAGAGGGTGATTTTGCTCCGAGTTAGACCATTGCCACTTAGCATGCTGAGGTTTGGACAATTTTCTGGTAGATTTGCAGCCAATTTTAATTGACTTTTTAAGTCAGTTTTGCCTTTGGCCTCACACATGGCTTTCTAGTCCTCAGGACCATCTTGTATAAAACTTGGGTCATACCTACCTGGCGGGTTTGTTTAGGGGAACTCAAAGAGATAACTTGAATACAAGTGGCCAGCTATGAGCAAGGCTCATTGCAAAATATAAGTGTGGGACAAGTTCAAAGAAAAAACTACTAAAAGTGTCAGTGGGGGAGCACAGCATTAGACCCAGCCCTAGACCCTTCTGAGGACAGGTCCTCAGGTGACCAGCAAAAGCCATGGAGCCCACCACGTCCACAGGAGAAGGGAACTGGGAACAACAGCCTCTGCCCGTTAACACCCAGGGCTCTGTGCTGAGAACACCTGAATTTGTGGAGTCATAGATGTGAAGGGCTTTGCTCTTCAAAACCTTATCTGTAGGACTGGGACACCCCTTCTTGCCTGAGGAAGTGATGCACTCTCCCAGAAAGACACTGCCTCAATTTTTGACTCACAGGTTGAGGAGATAGCATTTATCTTCCCTTTAAAGAATGAAACCCTGAGTTACCTCTCAGCCCATGATCCACCATGGCCTTGTTTCACTTTGAACCTGTGAAAACTAACAATCCATTTAGACTTTACCTACAATGAACCCTTCACTCTATCTTGTATTAACTCATCTCTGGTTTCTGGTGAGCCACCCAATGGTTTCTTGGGTGTGTGACCTCCCTGCTGAAGCAACAGGACCCCTCCCTGATGGACAGAGATGCCCCTGGGCTTTATCTCCAGATTAACAGCTCTGCAAAGCAGTCGTCTTTAGATCTTGCCTAGGAAAAATAAGCCACTGCAATTGGAGAATTCCTACAAGGGCCATGTCCCACTAGTGAGGAACTGTGGCAAGAAACTCTCTTGAAACTCACCATGGCACCCTGCAAGCCTTTTGGAAACTTCATTCTATGAAAACTCATGCCCGGTCTTACACATGAAACTGCATCATCTTGCTTAAACTGCATCTTCCTTAAAAGAAAAAAAAAAAAACTCTGCATCTTCCTTAAAAGAAAAAAAAATCTGCTGCGCTGCAAACCATAGAGCGTTAAAATACACCAATTTTTATTTTGTTTATTTATTTAGGCTACACCAGGTCATCGTTGTGGCATGTGGGTTCTAGTTCCCTGACCTGCTATGCTTGGGAGTATAGTCTTACCCACTGGACCATCAAGGAAGTCCCAGAAAACAGCATTTTTAAAAATTACATTTAAAAAGAACTTTGAATTGGAGTATAGCTGACTAATAATGTTCTGATGGTTTCAGGTGGTCAGCAAAGACACACAGCCATGCATATACATGTATCCATTCTCCCCCAAACTCCCTTCCCATCCAAGCTGTCACATAACATTAAGCAGAGTTCCCTGAAAAACAGCATTTTCAACAAAGAGCCACTGTAGACAGCGATTTAGTCTCACTTCTTTCTCCAGTGTAGTATTAGACCATGCATGTAAATTAACCCTGTAGCATAGATTTTGACTGCAAGGTCCATAAATAAACAGATACATATATATATATATATATATATATATATATATTTTGTATCAGTTCAGTTCAGTTCTGTCACTCAGTCGTGTCTGAGTCTTTGCGACCCCACGAATCACAGCAGGCCAGGCCTCCCTGTCCATCACCAACTCCCGGAGTTCACCCAAACTCATGTCATCAAGTTGGTAATGCCATCCAGCCATCTCATCCTCTGTCGTCCCCTTCTCCTCCTGCCCCCCAATCCCTCCCAGCATCAGGGTCTTTTCCAGTGAGTCAACGATTTGCATGAGGTGGTCAAAGTATTGGAGTTTCAGCTTCAACATCAGTCCTTCCAATGAACACACAGGACTGATCTCCTTTAGGATGGACTGGTTGGATCTGTATAGATAATTATATACATATAAGTAGATGATGTCTAACTCTCTCAAATATCATGTAGAGCTAAAGCAGAGGGAATCATGATCAAGACAACTTATTTTCCATCAGAAAATTCCTATCCCTGGGTGCCAGTCAGGGACTCTGTCTGTTCGAGGCAGCCTCCATGGCTTTGCCGAGCCTCAGATGTGAGATGCTGAGCCACAGCAGGGGACCTGAACAGGACTGAAGCTCTGGGGGCTCCTTCAGGACCGAGTCCACCCGGGGTACCCACATTTCAAAAGGGCTTGGAGTTCTACTCAGAGCTGCATGGCAAGCTCCATCCTGAGCTTTAGCATTTCTGAAAAGCCAGGTCAGTGTCTCTCTAGCACTGAGATGGATGGATGTTACTAAGTGAGGGATGTTACTTAGTGATGGAGGTCCCTCTTAACTCAGTGAAAGGGTCCCCACTGCTGGGCCTCTGTGATACTATGCTGGGGAGATGCGTTCAGTGCCAGTATCATCCTCCCACTCTGTCTCTGATGAAAGGAAAGGAAGCACCCATCTGCCCATCATGTGTCCCACTGAGATTTTATGAGACTGGCATGTGATTGTCTTGCAGTGAATTAAGAAAAGTTTTCTTTCCTCTTTCTTTTTTCCCTTTTGTGTCTTTCTCCACTTTAACTATTCCTAACCTACAGTCTGCACTGATAACCAAGATTCTTCGTATCAGAAGACTAACTGATTATGCTAACTACATCTCGCACCTATTGCCCTCCATTTCTGCAGGAGTCACATCTGCATCTGTTATCCTTTAACTGAGTCTAGCCACATCCTGATACTTTATCGCATCATAAACCTCTCCTTGTAGTTTAATTTCCCTCTCTTTGCTCTGTGTTACCTCATGTTGATGCTTAACTTTACGGTACACTCTCTTGGAAGCCACCCCCTAGTGATTTGGTTTCCCCCTTCTGTATTTCAGGAAGAAAGTTGCCAGGAAATCCCCAAAGGACAATGGACCCAACCACCAGGACCAACTGCCAGACACGAAAACCAGCTACCTGACTCTGGTCTTGACTGTTTCCAAACAGTGCAAAAAGAGATCAGTAAGGACCCCTAAACCTTTTGCGGTGTATCTCCAACCCCTGACTCAGAGCACCAATTGTATGATGCCCTCGATTCCCAACGGAGGGGAGACAGGCTCCTTGAGGCAAGAGCCTACTGTGTTCTCCCTTCTGCCAGCTTAAGGGTTAAAGCCATCTTTCCATTTGCTCCAAACTCTGTCTCCACAAGTTTTATTCAGCTCCAGTGGGCAGAGAAAACCAAGATTTTGGGGGCGACTGTTGCTGCCAACCCGTAACAGGCTAGCTGGCGTGGGGAGAGGGTTGGGACCACTGGGTCTCTTCCCTCAGGGCCCCAGGGGCCAGAAAGAGGATGGCTGTCTCTGCGGATGCTGGGAGTCAGCAAGTCTTGCCCAGGGAGTGAAACTGCCTCTGAATGAGTTAGTCCCTATTTGGGCCTGAAACATCCTTTCAGGAAAACAGTGTATGTGTTAGTTGCTTAGTTGTGTCCGACTCTCTGCAACCCCATAGACTGCAGCACACCAGGCCCCTCCTTCCATGGGACTCTCCAGGCAAGAAGACTGGAGTTGGTTGCCATTTCCTCCCCAAAAGAACTAAAGAAATAAAGAAAGTGAAGTCGCTCAGTCATGTCCGACTCTCTGCAACCCCATGGACTGTAGCCCACCAGGCTTCTCCATCCTTGGAATTTTCCAGGCAAGAGGACTGGAGTGGGTTGCCATGTCCTTCTGCACAGGAAACCAGAGGGCAGATTCAAAGACCCGGAGGGGTGAGGGTGGGGCTGGGGAGCGGGTAAGCCAAGGTTGAGCAAGAAGTCTCTGCCCCTGTCAGAGGAGACAGGCCCCTGGGCCTTGCCACACCCTTGCCCAACAGCTGAACTGACTTCCAGAGAGAAGCATCTGGTCAAAAGGGCAGCAGGAAAGCCTTTTGTGGGGTTTTCAACAGCCTCATTAGCATAAGAGTGACTGACCCTGCTCTGTGGTATAAAGGCCACTCCCAGGACACACAGATAGAGACTCAGTTAACCAGTTCATAAGAACCAAATCCACAGCCAGCAAGGAATTCCTCCCGGAACCTGGCACCTTTATAAAGCTGCATGCGCAGCCTCTTCTCCATCGTCAGCCCCAGAGCTCTGGCCGCCAGCATGAGGCTCCATCACCTGCTCCTCGCGCTCCTCTTCCTGGTCCTGTCTGCTGGGTCAGGTGAGCTCCTGGGAGCCGCGGGGGAGCCGCAGGCTCTCTCTCCTGTTTCTACCTCCTCTGTCCTGCTACCCTCATCTACACGGGGTCAGACTAAACCCACCGTGTGTGATGCTTCTGAGAAGCCAGCGCTGAGTCCTTAGTAGCCGGAGGGGTCTGAGAACTGCCCTGCAAAGTTCCTGGCTGTTTCTAAGCCACTCTAGCGAGTCAAAGCTTCTGAGCCCGTCTCCTCATTGGTTTCATGAGGAGGAAACAGAAGATGCCTCTGTTAAGTGACTCTACTTTTTATCTTTTTCATAAAAGCAAGAAGTCTGATATTTCCCATGACAGAAGCGCAGAATGTCGCTTTATAAATCTTTCTACTTGAAGGGTGGCGGCTCTGGGCAACCAGAGAAGTCCAGAGGAGAGTCAGGCCGAGCCTGGGCTTTGGGAGCTGCCCTTGGGATGCTCCGTGCTGACTCTCCTCAGCAGGAAGGTCCTCCTGGACACGTCGCTGATGATGCGACCCTCGCTCCACAGCTGAGACACCACATCCAAAGCACTGTGCAAGATTAGATGTCTAATTTTCATCTTACCCTTGATATTTCCAGAAATAAGATGAAAATATGTAGGAAGAAAGCAAGGAGGGAAGGAGGGAGAGAGAGGATGCGGAGACCGAGACCTGACAACTGATTAGATGTCAGAATGAAGTTGAAAAGCCCTTGTCTATCAGTGTTGTTTATGACTATAACCCAGCTCTTACACAGTGGCAGGGAGAGAGGCCAGGGGTGTAAGGATGACGGCCGCTCAGTGCCCGGGACCCGGGTTCAATCCCTGTGGGGGGAACTAGAGGGACCAGAGGTGTCTTGTGGTCAGGAGGAAAAAGGTGTGGGAGAAAGACTGAAAGGCCGCGGGTAGGAAGAAACCACAACGGGATGAGGAAATCCTGTGAGGAAAGCGTATAGGCCGTTGGTCAGGAGGAAACCACAAAGGGATGAGGAAGGCTGTGAGGGAAGCGGGAAGGCTGTTGATCAGGAAGAAGCCCCAAAGGAGGAGAAGTGCTGACTCTTTCCAGCGCTGAGAGCTCTGAGTCTTTTCGGAACCATTATCACTCTCAGTTGTCAGTTACTTTGAGAGTAAGTTCTTTTTAAACAGTTCTTACTCTTTCAACTGCATCTTTTCCTCCTATCTCAGCTCCACTACTTGACTGACTCCTTGTGCTGGAAAATTAAACAGTGAAAATAGATGCCTGCGGACCTCTCCTGACTCCTGGCCGGAAAGTGGATGTAGCAGAGCTTATGGGTCTTTGCCCTTGAGGTGGAGATGACCCCGCACACAACTGTGCTCTTCACGCCCCAGTCCCTCAGCCTCTGCTTCTGGAAACATGAGGGTCTACCGGAGCCCGGGCAGGGTCGGCATCTGTTGGAAAGCTAGTCCATGGTGTCCTGGACTCACATCCTGTTGTCACGAGGCCATGTCCGCATCTCAGCGCAGAAAGCCCCAGGATCTCGCTCAGAGGGCACACAGCTGCCCTTCTCGAGATGCCGCTTTTCCTGCTGACACGTTTTTTTCCCTCTTCTTTCTCTTTTTAGGATTTAGTCAAGGAGTAAGAAATGCTGCAAGCTGCTATAAGAGTAGAGGCGTCTGTGTGCCGATCAGCTGTCCTGCAGGCATGAGACAGATTGGCACCTGTGTCGGGTTCCCAGTAAAATGCTGCAGAATGAGATAAAAGAAGGCAAAGACGCGGCCAGGACCAATGCGGAGTCAGAAACTGCATCCTTCAAGAGCATCTAAAATTTAAACCAGAATAAATTTTGTTCAAAATTAAAGAATTGCCCACTGGTCACTGAGGTTGTTGTGTGATGTCTGATCCCAGGCAAATTCCCAAATCCCTGAGGATGCTCTCTGAGCTCCTTACGGGAACCATCCGGGGATCATGGTGGGTGCTCTGATCCCCCTATTCCTTGGGGGTCTGACCTTCCCCAGTCCCTCTGTCTGCTGTCCTTCCTGCGTCCCAGCCCAGTGCACCCTGGCCTGCCCCTCGTCTCCCCTCAAACATGCACCCCCAGGGTCCAGAATCACCAGAACACCAGGCCCGAAGGAAACCCCCGACCCCTGCTCAGGAGGAAACCTCCTCCCCTGTCCGCCTGCAGCCCTCACTTCCATTTGGTTTATGCTTCTTACCCCTGCTTGTGCACACGTGGATACACTTCTGGTTCCCTTTGGGCTGTAAGGTCTCTGTAGGAATGGACTTGTCCTACTCCTGGATGTGCCGGGCATTGAGCCGAGACATTGCTTCACCAACTGTCATCAGTTGAATGACACAGTTGACATGGACAAAGCATGTCTCTCTGTGCGAGCATGATAGGATGCAACTAAATGTGATGGAAGAACCAGTCCTGTGGAAGCACACTTCAGTGAGGACAACATAGCACGGAACTCAGAGCCCGCCAGGGCAGGCTGAGCACGCGGACCTCAGCCTGCCTGCAGTTTCTTCAGAGGGTTTCCCAGTTAAACCAAGAGCCTGGCTGGTGCAGGCGGTATGTGTGAGCAGCTCTCTGGTCTTCACACTAATTCTTCCCTCAGTGCAAGCTGAGGTCACCAAGGGGATGGTGTTAGGAGACAGGGTCTTTGGGGGCTATTTGGTCATGAGGGTGGGACCCTCCTGGGTGGAATGAGGGCCTTTATGAAAGAGACCCCAGAGAGATTGCTCACCTTGTGCCCTCTGAGGACACAGGGAGAAGACCGCCGTCCACCAGCCACCTGCTCTGTCTTGATCCTGGAGCTCCCAGCCTCCAAATCTGAGGAGTAAAGCTCTGTTGTTAATAAGCCACCTATTACAATACCACATGTAAAATAGCTAGCCAGTGGAAATTAGCTTTACCACTCAGGGAACTCAGACAGGGGCTCTGCGACCAGCTAGAAGGGTGGGTTGGGAAAGGAGATGGGATGAGGTTTCGGGAGGGAGGGGACATGGGTGAACCCTTGGATGATTCTTGTTGATGTATGACAGAAAACCACGAAATTCTGTAAAGCAATCATCCTTCAATTAAAAAATAAAGTGCAAAAAAAGAGTCACCTAGACTTTGGTGTTTCTGCTTTAACAGCCTGAAAGGGCAGACACATGACAAGTGAGAATTCCAGCACAGGTGGAATTATGGTAGCTAGTCATTGGTCCTTAAGATAAGGAAATGACCTGGATTAACTGACTGTGCCTAATGCCATCTCCTTACAAGGAGCCTTCGATGTGGACGAGGGATGCAGCTCAGTGTCAGAGACGTGGACTGAGAGACTAAACCAGCCCTGGCTCCCACTGACATGGAGGGGGGCCATAAGCCAAGGAGGGCAGTCAGCTTCTAAGTGTGAAAAGGATGGAAGCCTCCAATAGGAACAGCATTCTGCTGACACCATGATTTGAAGCCAGGGAGACCCATTTGGGACCTCGGATCCTCAGAACCACAATAACAAGTATGTGTTCCTTTAAGCCACTTAGCTGGTGGCAATTTGCTAAGCTGCAACAGGAAATCAATACAGCAATCACTTAAAATCATGCCTTGAGCCTAAAATTAGGACCTCAAAAGAGACAAACCTGTGTGTGTTTAATGGAGTAAAAAAATGATAACGGCTGTAAACATTTTGCTCAGCTTTATATTTCTTTTTTCACAGAAATGCCCATTGTGCATCTGCCAACTCTTTTTCATCTCAAAGGTTGTATTTGGGACTCAGTGTTATACCTTATAATCTTATATCCCCTTTATCCTTTATTTTTAAAATTTTATCACAGAAAATTTATGTGATATTGAGTGTGGTTTGGTAGTACTGTTTAATAACTTTTATCATATTCCTTATTGGGATTCCAATTTTTAATTTTTCTTACTTTTAAGTTTTATTCTAAATGTATTTGCTGATGTTTTATTGCCATAACATTTCTGAGTGTCGTGTTGGACTCTTACGTGGGAGGAATGCTCTTCTCTTTTCAGCACCAAGAGGAGGATGGCTTTTCCATGTGACTCATGAACCAAACAGCTTCCTGCTCTGGTCCATAGCCAACGATTCCACCTGGGTCCTGGATCTCATTTCTCTTGCTTACTTGTGGGTGAGGCCCAAATCAGCTCCACCTCTTGCCTCCATCTATTCAATCTATGGCGAATACAATGGCACCCCACTCCAATGTTCTTGCCTGGGAAAACCCAGGGACGGGGGAGCCTGGTGGGCCGCCGTCTATGGGTCCCACAGTCAGACACGACTGAAGTGACTAAGCAGCAGTAGCACTGCATCTATAGAAACTAACAGCAGGGATTGACCCGGCGTCCAATGGTTAAAGACTTCATGCTGCCAGTGCAGGGGGCTGGAATCCATCCCTGGTTGTGGAACTAAGATTCCACATGCTAAAGAAGAAACCAAAAGTTCCAAAACAGACAAACAAAATACAGACCCCAACAGCCAGTGTTAAAAAAAAAAAAAGAAACCTAAAACAATGAAACAGTTCTCCTTTGACCTGATAGCAATCATGAGCTCGGTCTTCTTTGCACTTAGTTTTTCAGCAAAACTCTTCAGAAGGAGTGTCTGCAGCCCCCACTTCCTCTCATCACTCTCAGGGCGGTTGGTACCATCAACTCTGGCTGGTCCCCCACCTTTCCCCCAGGATGACTCCTGCCAACAGGGATCACGAGGCATCCTGTGTGACCTCACTCAGCCCTTCCTCTGCCCTTTGTTGACCTGGCCCCTCACTGTGGGGCAATGGACAGGGGCTCTCGGCTGTCTCTGCCTGAGTGGACGGGCCGCAGTGCACCTGAGAAGGGCGGAGGAGCCAACTATAAGGTAGGTTTTCATGAGAGAGAAAGACATCGGTGGTTGAAGGAAGGGTGGGAACAGATGCAT
Organism: Cervus canadensis; assembly: GCF_019320065.1. NCBI lineage: Eukaryota > Metazoa > Chordata > Mammalia > Artiodactyla > Cervidae > Cervus > Cervus canadensis. Next base: position 6,060,974 of record NC_057416.1, on the reverse strand, counting down.
TACGTTTAGGGAGTCAGTGTAAAGGATTGCTTTCCCTATAAGAGTAGAAGAGAGAAATGTGACCCAGTGCTTTTAGTTTATACTTTCTTTTCTATTATTATGAAAGTACTGTTGCTGGGGCCAAGGAAATAAAACCCTCACAGCTATTCTGTAGAATTAGGTAAGATTTTTTGAAACAGCTTACTGCAAACACTCATTCTATTTTTAGGTTGATGTCACTAAATTAAAATAGATCTCCACTTAGTGAAAGATTCCAATGCTGATCAAAATATTAAAAGTGAAAACATTTTATTGCTAAGTTGCCTCAGGACAGAGAGAAAAATGTCAGAACATACAGTTCCTGTAAGATGGAAGAGAGGTGGGTGAGTGAAGGCTAGAGACCATGACATATTATGACAAGCTTTGACCTGTTATGTTGGGAATGGGTGAGTGGGCGCTTGTGCTTGGTAACTTTGGGATAAAGCAACTTAATGCGCTCTCTACAGACCCACAAAACCCTAAGGATTATGCCTGAGCCTCCCTTCCTTTTCTCCTTCCCTCCTTCCCTCTCTGACTCCCTCCATTCATCCATTTATTCATTCACCCATAGGTTGATTTTCCATACTAGGATCTTGTTCATACAAAGGTTTGACTGACCACCTGCTCTATGCCAGGCACTGATCAAGATGTGAGATAATAAAACAGGACTTGTTGCTTTAGAAATTTACATATAAAGATAAAGAGAGTTATGAACACTATAAAGCAAAACTGAGATGGAGAGAAGGAAGAGATGGAGAAAAATTTCAGTTATTTGCCAGGTATGCGTGTGTGCTGAGTTACTTCAGTCTTGTCCAACACCTTCCAACCCCACAGACTACAGCCCATCAGGCTGCTCTGGCCATGGGATTTCCCAGACAAGAAAATTGGAGTTAATTATTTGACATCCAGGGGATCTTGCTGACCCAGAGATCAAAGCTGCATCTCCTGCATTGGCAGGTGGGCTCTTTAGCACTAGGACCACCTGGGAAGCCCTACAGCTAGTACCCTCTTATGCTTTTAACTTAAGAATATGTTGATGTAATACCTGTATTAAGAAATGCTCTAGCCTATAAAGCCTCACCTGGTTGTGTTCTGTGCAAGAGATGACCTGGTAAACTTGCTTAGGATATATCAGTCTCTCTGGAAATGGTAGCAAGAAATATGTTGAGAGTGCAAAAGGAGAGAAGACCATTTCTGTTTCCAAAATTCTTTTTGCTTTTTAATTGCAAAAGGTGTGTGGAGGGGGGGCGGAGTGTGGTGCAGTATTTATTCTGAAAGGATAAAGAGACAGATGCAGACACATGCAAAAAAGCTTAATAAATAAATGAATAATTTGTTAACAGAATGCAATTTTTAATGATATTTCTCAAAAAAAAAAAAAAAAAACCCAAACCTCAGAGCCATAAAGAGAAGTCACAACCAATGTGGAAACCCTGACTCCCTGCAAACCTCTACCTTTACAAAAGGGAGACACTTGGGTCTGGGATCCTGAGTCCACAGATGAGACACCCTCAAATTACTCCCAGGCCATAACTGAATATCTCTAGTAGGGACTTCCCAGGTAGCACAGTGGTAAGGAAACACAGGAGACCCAGATCCGATCCCTGGATCAGCAAGATCCTCTGGAGTAGGAAATGGCAACCCACTCCAGTACTCTTGCCTGGAAGATTCCATAAACAGAGGAACCTAGTAGGCTACATCCCCCGGGGTTGCAAAGAGTCCAACCAGACTGAGCACAGTACCACCACCAGTCGGAATACAAGTTCTTTCTCTCTACCTGTTGGTCACACTCTTTCCCAGATCGCCTGTCCAATTCAGGTGTGCCATCAGACACTGCTGGGTCGACCTGGAATCCAGAAAGCTCCTCTTCCATCATGAGGCTCCTGTACCTTCTCTTCCTCTTACTCATATGTCTTATCCAGAAGACATCAGGTAACCAGTGGCTAAGCTGGCTCCAAACTTGGAGCCTGGAGTAAGGAAAGTCAGGTTGATTCTCATTCAGTGATATGCTGAAATATATAGCAACTGAATGATATATATGAAAGAAGCATGCATATACAATATGCTCCATTTTTCAAATAAGGAAAGAGAAGATTAAAGTGAAAAATAATCTCCCATGATTGCCCTTAACTAGTTGGTAGTAAGTCCATAAATTGTAAAGCTGATAGATAACATTTACAGGAGACTTTACAGGTTCCAGATCATTTCATGTGACTAACAGTAACACTAATAGTAATAGCAAATTATATTGACCACTTCCTCGTTACTGAGACACCAAAACTTTTAATGTCTTCTCCCAAATGTATTCCTCCCAGCACTATTTACCAGATAGGTGTTTTTAGCCCCGTTTTTCAGCTGGGACTTAGAAATAAGGTAATTTGTTCAAAGTCGTGCAGGTTCTGTGAAAAATAGCCTTGGTAGCTTGATAGGGATTGCATTGAATCTATAGATTGCTTTGGGTAGTATAGCCATTTTGACAATATTGATTCTTCCAATCCATGAACACGGTATATTTCTCCATCTGTTTGTGTCCTCTTTGATTTCTTTCATCAGTTTTTTATAGTTTTCTATATATAGGTCCTTTGTTTCTTGAGGTAGATATACTCCTAAGTATTTTATTCTTTTTCTTGCAATGATGAATGGTATTGTTTCCTTAATTTCTCTTTCTCTTTTGTCATTGTTAGTGTATATGAATGCAAGGGATTTTTGTGTGTTAATTTTATATCCTGCCACTAAACCACAATGAGGTACCATTACATGCCATTCAGGATGGCTGCTATCCAAAAGTCTACAAGCAATAAATGCTGGAGAGGGTGTGGAGAAAAGGGAACCCTCTTACACTGTTGGTGGGAATGCAAACAAGTACAACCGCTATGGAGAACACTGTGGAGATTTCTTAAAAAACTGGAAATAGAACTGCCATATGAACCAGCAATCCGACTCCTGGGCATACACACTGAGGAAACAAGATCTGAAATAGACACGTGCACCCCAATATTCATCACAGCACTGTTTATAATAGCCAGGACATGGAAGCAACCTAGATGACCATTAGCAGATGAATGCATAAGGAAGATGTGGTACATATACACCATGGAATATTACTCAGCCATTAAAAAGAATTCATTTGAATCAGTTCTAATGAGATGGATGAAACTGGAGCCCATTATACAGAGTGAAGTAAGCGAGAAAATAAAGACCATTAGAGTATACTAACACATATATATGGAATTTAGAAAGATGGTAATGAGAACCCTATATGCAAAACAGATAAAGAGACACAGATGTACAGAAGAGACTTTTGGACTCTGTGGGAGAAGGCAAGGGTGGGATGTTTTGAGAGAACAGCATCGAAACATGTATATTATCTAGGGTGAAACAGATCACCATCCCAGGTTGGATGCATGAGACAAGTGCTTGGGCCTGGTGCACTGGGAAGACACAGAGGGCTCGGGTAGAGAGGGAGGTGGGACGGGGGATCGGGATGGGGAATACATGTAAATCCATGGCTGATTCATGTCAATGTATGACAAATACCACTACAATATTGTAAAGTAATTAGCCTCCAACTAATAAAAATAAATGTTAAAAAAAAAAAATCGTGCAGGTTGTATGTAGGGAGGACTTTAACTGAAGCCCAAGTGGGTTTGATTCCAAAGACCATGTTTTTATTAAGTATTCAACAATCCCAAAAAACAAATTTACTTACTGAATTATATGAACAACACATTTATAGATTTGTTTAATATATTTATATACATATAAATTTATATATTTGTGTATATAAACAAGTACTTTAGCTTGAGTGTGATCTCTGAATCACTTGGGACATACTTATCCTACCAGATTGTTTGTTGATCACCTGAAATCCAAGTTAAACTGGGTGTCCTGCATTTTCCCTGTAGCCCTCCTCAAGTGACAGCATGCTCCAGGCTGTGCTGTAGTGACAGTGCCTCCAGATCATAGGACCTAAAAAGAGCCAAAGTTGATTCTTGCTCAAACGACACCAACCCGTGAGGGACCAGGTGATTTGATCAGGCACCATCCCCGAGGAGCAGCCACCACCGTGGGCGCTGCTGGTCCTGTTGTCGAGGAAGACGCTCTCAGGACTCTCGTGCTGGCGATTAAGGGCCCCAGCCCTGAAGGGAAACGTCAGGCACCTTCCTGACTCACGAATTTGGTGGTTTTCAGACTGCAGTAAAGAATAAGCTATGTTTGACCTGAAATGCCGCACTCCATCTCAGGCCAAGGACACAGGGCAGAGTCTCTGGAATGCAGCCCACTTTCCTTCCCTTACCACACTACTTAAAAGCTGATTCCATTTTGGGCGTATCCATGCAGCCTCAGGGCATGACCCAGCCCCAGTCTACACCTAGATTTTGAATACACCAGCTTTGGACTGGACTGATGGGGCTCAGGCTCGCCCAGGACTTTAGGAAGAAGGCAAAAGCTTAGAAGACCACAGTGGGCACAGGTGAGCTCCCAGCTACACGCCCCAGGACTGCATCCAGGAGTGGGCAGGTCTTTCCCGTCTCAGACAGTCAGACCTGAGCCAGCCCCACACGAACACCCAGAGCTCAGAGGCATCAGAACAGGCCTGTGCTCACATCAGGCTCTGAGTCTCCCTGAGGTTTGTAATTAACTCCTGGGGGGAATGGGCATGGTCTGCTTTGTAAGGGACCTTGGCATGAAGCTTAAGGAAATACATCGTATTGTCATCACTGCAATATTACAGGAATTGCAGCTGCTGAATGCTTCTCCCTATGGCTGCGGACCTGGAGCCTTTATAAAGTGAGCGAGCACACCGTCCTGTCCAGTCTCAGCTGGGAAGCCAGCCAGCCATGAGGGTCTACTACCTTCTCTTTGCGTCGTTCTTCTTGTTCTTGCTGCCTGTTCCAGGTAAGAAGCGCTGGGAAATGACAGGCTGAATGGATTGAGAATTGGTTAGTCAGAGTCAGCCCTCTCCATTCATTTGGGAATTTTAGATAAAGGAGATTTATTGCTTGGGAATTAGACATTACCAGCTTTTCTTTTTTTTTTTTCTTGACAAAGGCCATCAAGAACCTCAAAGTATGGTCTCAATCCCTTCTGATTCACTCTTAAGAGACTAATCATCTCGCAAACCATCCCTCCATGGGAGGACTGTTATACATGTTCATGAGAGAGGAAGAAAGTGATTTAAATCTTTATTTATTTATTTATTTTAAAATCTTAATACAACAGGAGAAAAGGAACTTAACCTGAGGACAGAAGCACAGGTTCCCTTTTATTAGCTTAGCAGTCGGAGGTAGAGTCTTTAGGCCTCTTAGGGACCCGGGGGACCATAGTGGCCCCTGCCTCCCAGGTGTCAGTTCACAAAGGGGCTGCCACGGTCACACCACACTCTCAGCTGAGTCAAACCCACAGAATCATTGTTAGTAGCTAGCCCCACCTTCTTTACTCCAGATGGTAAAGAAAGAGGAAAAAGACATACAAGAACAGAAAATGGCAACAGATAACTTATTAGAGAGATTTCAAAAGCCTTGGACCTGCACCTCAGCCTTCCTGAAACGTTCCGTGTGCTCCATTTCTTCACCGCAGGCAATGGCGGAATCATAAGCGGGTTACAAAGGTATTACTGCAGAAGAAGAAGCGGCCAGTGTGCTCTGATTGGCTGCCTTCCAAATGAGGAACAGATAGGCCCCTGTTCCCTGAGTGGCCGAAAAATGCTGCCGGAAGAAGAAATGAAAAATCCAGAAACAGGAGGAGAAAGTTGCATAGTGTGAAAATGCCTCCCTGAAGACTCCAGAAGTCAAATCAAAGACTTTTTACAAAATTTAAAAGCTTGATTATTATCATGATTATTTTTTAACATTCTGTTCATTGTGCTGCTTGTTACCAAATAGGCAACTTAAAAAGTGTTAATGACTCCCCTTTAATTCAAATAAAGTATAATCCCTAGAGAAAGCCACAAGAGGGTCTCAACTGATGTTCCAAAGATTGTCAGATTTTATTCCTCTTTCATAACTTTTACCCCACAGTGACACTGGACCACTTATTCTTTCTGAAACACTTCCTTTGCCTTCTGTCACCCATCTGAGCTTCCCAGTCTGTCCATCTGTCATAGCATCTCCCCAGCAAATCCATCTCTGAAACTTCAGAGCATCCCTGAGGGTCTTTCCAAGTCCTCCTGAGCACTTTCCAGCTCAGAGACACTGGATCCTGGCTCCTCCTCGACCTTGCCTTCAGCTTTCCTCTCACTCTTGCCTCTGTTCTGACTGACCTCAGGCCTGGATAAAATCTCTCCTCCAGCTATGTCTCCAAACCCATCTCTCAGGGGCACCTCAAATTCTACCTCCTTCTTAAAAACACATATTTGTTTCCCCAACAAATATGATCTTTCCTTTTAAAAGGGTTCTGATCTGAGTGCTCCATCTATGACTCCTGCTTGATTTTTACATTCACTACATTTGCATATTTCCACTCTTCATATTTGGCTGCAGGATTTTGAAGGGCACTTCATCATTTAATCACTCCCGGCCCAATTGTTTTCACACAAAACCTGCTCAACCAGTGTTTATTGTGACCCCATGGACTGGGACCCACCAGGCTCCTCTGTCCATAAGATTCTTCAGGCAAAAATACTGGCGTGGGTTGCCATGTCCTCCCTTATGAGAGCAGAAGTACACTCCAAGGCCCTGTAACTATTCAGTGGTCTCTAGAGGTTAATACAGAATGATTCCAGCGAATGTGCTGGCAGGCCCATCACCCCCAACAAGAGCCCCCAGTCAAGGAACTGAGTTCTCAGGAAGAAAGGGCAAACACTCAAAGACAAGAGCTTGGACCCCACAATTCAGCGTTTACAAAAAAAAAAAAAATGACGTGATGGGACTGTATGCTGCCCTTCTCCAGTACACAACTAAGGAACCAGGCAAAACCTGGGAAACCACTGATTCAGACTCTGGCACAAGCAATGCAGGACCATAATTGAGGAGAGTAGAAAACAGGTGAGGTGAGGGACTTCCCCACCGGTCTGGGGCTGGGATTCTGTGCTCCCAACACAGGGGGCCTGGGTCCACCCCTGGTCAGGGAACTAGATTCCTCATGCTGCAACTAGATTCTGCCTGCCGTGATTAAGGCCCAGGGCACCCAAATTAATGAATTCGCTAATTAAATTTTTTAAATCCTGTGCTCAACCATTTATAAAAAAAGAAAAGGAAACAAGTCAAGGACACTTATGGCATCTCCAGCCTCTACAGATTTCCAGGTCTAAAGCATAGGGAACAAGAACCCAAACAGGCCAACAATTCTCCTGAGTCGAAGAGAGTGGGGTCAAAGTTCAGAGAGTGCAGACATCTTCACTTCTGGACAGAAAACCAGCAACGGGCATCAGGATCAGGGCTGTGTGCCTGTGTGCTAAGTCGCTTTGGTTGTGTCTGACTCTTTGCCACTCTCTGGACTCTCGAGTTGCTGAAAGCATATGGGAAAACTGTGGTTTTCATTCAATTCTAAAGCTGCTCTAAAACAATGAAATCTATGATACTAGGTGGAAAGTTGGATCCGCCTTACGGGATAAACTGTGATGCTAAGATTCAAGACACTATCTTAAGGAAAGAGATGATCATTTCAGTAGAGAAGAAAAAAACATCAAGAATCAGATATCAGTTATCTGTAATAAACCCACTTGAGATATCATATATAAAGGGTTAAAAAGGAAAGGATGGAAACAGATATGCTGCTGCTGTTGTTTAGACACTCAGTTGTGTCCAACTCTCTTGAGACCCCTATGGAATCATCCAGGCAAGACAGCTGGAGTGGGTTGCCATGCCCTCCTCCAGGGACTCTCCCCACCCAGGGATCAAAACCATGTCTCTGCATCTCCTACATCTCAGGAGATTCTTCACTGTTGAGACAACAGATATGCTATGGAAACATTAATTTAAAGAAAATATAGGAGAGTGTATGGTTAATTAACAGGCTTCCTGCTGGTTCAGATGGTAAAGAATGTGCCTGCCATGTGGGAGACCTGGGTTCAATTCCTGCTTTGGGAAGATGCCCTGGAGGAGGGCATGGCAACCCACTCCAGTGTTCTTTCCTGGAGAAGCCCCATGGACAGAGGAGCCTGGCAGGCTACAGTCTCTGGGGTCACAAAGGGTCAGACACGACTGAGTGACTATGCATGGAACACAATCAAGTAACTTTTAGAACAAGGACCAGATACAGAGAGGGGTATTTATCCTAATGATAAAATGTATAATTCATCAAGATTACATATGATTACTGAATCAGAATGTACTTAGCAAAGGAAGCTTAAAATTCTTAAAGACAACCCATGGGAATAAGCATAGAAACAGACAAATTAGCAATTACAATTGGAATTTCCCTGGCCATCCAGTAGTTAAGATCCCTAGCTTTCAATGCAGGGGGCACAGTTTCGTCCCTGGTTGAGCAAGTAAGATCTCTTATATCATATAGAAAATTCAACGCAAGATAGATTAAAGGTTTAAAAAAACCACCCAACTCCTAAAAGAAAGCATAGGAGAAAAATTGTTTGGCATGGGTCTCCACAAGGATGGTTTTGAGCTTGACACCAAAAGCACAAGCCACAAAAACAAAGCTAGACGGTAGGATCCATCAAACTGAAAACTTCTGCTCAGCAAAGGAAACAATGAACAAACTGAAAAGACGGTGTTCTTTTATCGCTCCAGGGATCTCTGAGGCTGGAGGAGACGGCAGCAGTGCTGCGGGCAAGAGAGTGGGGTGAGAGAGGATGGTCACATCCCAGGTCATGTCTGAGTCCCTGGGATGGCCACCAGGTGTGCGTACGTGACTTCACATAGGCAGGAATTCAAGAGCGAGTCACGGTGAAGTGAAAGAAGGTCACTCCAGGGAGGAAACACGCTACACAGAGAGCGTTGGCCATCCTGGAAGGCAAGCCCAGCTCCAGGGTATGGGGCAGTCAGTGTTTATAGGGGTGGGTCATTTCATAGGCTGATGAGGGGTAGGAGTATGCCAGCTATTTTGTGGAAAGGGTGGGGATTTCCAGGAACTGGGTCAGCACCCACTTTTTGACCTTTATGATCAGCCTTAGAACTGTCATGGTGCCTCTGGGTGTGTCACCTAGCTGCCGTGTTACAAAGGGATTTAAAATATATATTTACTTCAGGTCTTAGTTGCAGTATGCAGGATGTTCATCTCAGCACGCTGCCTTACTTGCCCCACAGCATGTGGAGAAGGATATGGCAACCCACTCTACTATTCTTGCCTGGAAAATTCCATGGACGGAGGAGCCTGGTGGGCCAGGGTCCATGGGGTCACAAAGAGTCTGAAACGACTGAGCGACCTCTTTTTCTTTCTTTTACGTGGAATCCTACTTCCCAGGCCAGGGACTGAACCCACATCCCCTGTGTTGCAAGGCAGATTCTTAACAAGAGGCCCACCAGGGAAGTCCCTCTCATTCTTTTAAAGGATGTGCCCTGCCCACTTCCGGTCTCATCTGCACCAGATAGCTGGCCTTTGACAGCGCCATGGGAGCTCTCGCCTTACAGGAGAATGCCCAGGTGAAGTTCTCAGGATCCTGTGCTGACTGCAGGCGGCAGGCAGGACCCCGTGAAGAGAGGGTGATTTTGCTCCAAGTTAGACCATTGCCACTTAGCATGCTGAGGCCTTGGACACTTTTTTGGTAGATTTGCAGTCAATTTTAATTGACTTGTTAAGTCAGTTTTGCCTGTGGCCTCACACATGGCTTTCTAGTCCTCAGGACCATCTTGTATAAAACTTGGGTCATACCTACCTGGCGGGTTTGTTTAGGGGAACTCAAAGAGATAACTTGAATACAAGTGGCCAGCTACTGAGCAAGGCTCATTGCAAAATATAAGTGTGGGACAAGTTCAAAGAAAAAACTACTAAAAGTGTCAGTGGTGGAGCACATCATTGGACCCAGCCCTAGACCCTTCTGAGGACAGGTCCTCGGGTGACCAGCAAAAGCCATGGAGCCCACCCCGTCCACAGGAGAAGGGAACTGGGAACAACAGCCTCTGCCCGTTAACACCCAGGGCTCTGTGCTGAGAACACCTGAGTTTGTGGAGTCGTAGATGTGAAAGGCTTTGCTCTTCAAAACCTTATCTGTAGGACTGGAACACCCCTTCTTGCCTGAGGAAGTGATGCACTCTCCCGGGAAGACACTGCCTCAATTTCCTACTCACAGGTTAAGGATTGGGGACACAGCATTTATCTTCCCTTTAAAGAGTGAAACCCTGAGTTACATCTCAGCCCATGATCCACATGGCCTTGTTTGGCTTTGAACCTGTGAAAACTAATAATCCATTTAAACTTTACCTAAAAGTAATGCTTCCCTCTATCTTGTATTAACTCATCTCTGGTTTCTGGGGAGCCACCCCATGGTTTCTCGGGTGTCTGAACTCCTTGCTGAAGCAACAGGACCCCTCCATGATGGACAGAGATGCCCCTGGGCTTTATCTCCAGGTTAACATCTCTGCAAAGCAGTTGTCTTTAGATCTTGCCTAGGAAAAATAAGCCACTGCAATTGGAGAATTCCTACAAGGGCCATGTCCCACTAGTGAGGAACTGTGGCAAGAAACTCTCTTGAAACTCACCATGGCACCCTGCAAGCCTTTTGGAAACTTCCTTCTGTGAAAACTTATGCCCGGTCTTAGACATAAAACTGCATCATCTTGCTTAAACTGCATCTTCCTTAAAAGAAAAAAAAATCTGCATCCTCCTTAAAAGAAAATAAAATCTGCATCTTCCTTAAAAGAAAAAAACTATCTGCTCTGTTGCAAACCATAGATCATTAAAATACACCAATTTTTATTTTGTTTATTTATTTAGGCTACACCAGGTCATCCTTGTGGCATGTGGGTTCTAGTTCCCTGACCTGCTATGCTTGGGAGTACAGTCTTACCCACTGGACCATCAAAGAAGTCCGGGAAAACAGCATTTTTTACAATTACATTTAAAAAAAACTTTGAATTGGAGTATAGTTGACTAATGATGTTGTGATGGTTTCAGGTGGACAGCAAAGAGACACAGCCATGCATATACAGGTATCCATTCTCCCTCAAGCTCCCTTCCCATCCAAGCTGTCACATAACATTAAGTAGAGTTCCCTGAAAAATAGCATTTTCAATGAAGAGCCACTGCAGACAACGATTTAGTCTCACTTCTTTCTCCAGTGTAGTATTAGACCATGCATGTAAATTAACCCTGTAGCATAGATTTTGACTGCAAGGTCCATAAATAAACAGATACATATATATATATATCTTATGTATCAGTTCAGTTCAGTTCAGTCACTCAGTCGTGTCTGACTCTTTGCAACCCCATGAATCACAGCAGGCCAGGTCTCCCTGTCCATCACCAACTCCCAGAGTTCACCCAAACTCACGTCATCAAGTTGGTGATGCCATCCAGCCATCTCATCCTCTGTCGTCCCCTTCTCCTCCTGCCCCCAATCCCTCCCAGCATCAGGGTCTTTTCCAGTGAGTCAACCATTTGCATGAGGTGGCCAAATATTGGAGTGTCAGCTTCAACATCAGTCCTTCCAATGAACACACAGAACTGATCCCCTTTAGGATGGACTGGTTGGATCTGTATAGATAATGATATATATATAAGTAGATGATGGCTAACTCTCTCAAATATCATATAGAGCTAAAGCAGAGGGAATCATCCTCAAGACAAGTTATTTTCCATCAGAAAAATCCCATGCCGGGGTGCCAGCCAGGAACTCTGTCTTTTGGAGGCAGCCTCCATGGCTTTGCCGAGCCTCAGATGTGAGATGCTGACCCACAGCGGGTAACCTGAACAGGACTGAAGTTCTGGAGGCTCCTTCAGGACCGGGTCCACCCGGGGTACCCACATTTCAAAAGGGCTTGGAGTTCTACTCAGAGCTGCATGGCAAGCTCCACCCTGAGCTTTAGCATTTCTGAAAAGCCGGGTCAGTGTCTCTTCAGCACTGAGACGGATGGATGTTACTAAGTGAGGGATGTTACTAAGTGATGGAGGTCCCCCTTAACCCAGTGAAGCGGTCCCCACTGCTGGGCCTCTGTGATACTATGCTGGGGAGATGCGTTCAGTGCCAGTATCATCCTCCCACTCTGTCTCTGATGAAAGGAAACAGAGCACCCATCTGCCCATCATGTGTCCCACTGAGATTCTATGAGACTGGCATGTGATTGTCTTGCAGTGAATTAAGAAAAGATTTTTTTCCCTCCTTCTTTTTTCCCTTTTGCATCTTTCTCCACTTTAACTGTTCCTAACCTACAGTCTGCACTGATAACCAAGTTTCTTCTTATCAGAAGAGTAACTGATTATGCAAACTACATCTGGCACCTATTGCCCTCCATTTCTGCAGGAGTCACATCTGCATCTGTTATCCTTTAACGTATTCTAGCCACATCCTGATACTTAATGCTATCGCATCATAAAACTCCCCTTGTATTTTATTTTTCCCCTCCATTGCTCTGTGGTACCTCATGTTGATGCTTAACTTTACGGTACACTCTCTTGGAAGTCACCCCTGGTGGTTTGCTTTCTGCCTTCTGTATTTCAGGAAGAAAGTTGCCAGGAAATCCCCAAAGGACAATGGACCCAACCACCAGGACCAACTGCCAGACCCAAAACCAGCTACCTGACTCTGGCCTTGATGTTTCCAAACAGCCCAAAAAGAGATCATTCAGGACCCCAAGACCTCTTGTGATGTATCTCCAACCACTGACTGTGAGCACCAATTGTATGATGCCCTCGATTCCCAACAGAGGGGAATCAGGCTCCTTGAGGCAAGAGCCTACTGTGTTCTCCCTTCTGCCAGCTTAAGGGTTAAAGCCATCTTTCCGTTTGCTCCAAACTCTGTCTCCACAAGTTTTATTCAGCTCTGGTTGGCAGAGAAAACCAAGATTTTGGGGGCGACTGTTGCTGCCAAGCTGTAACAGGCTAGCTGGCGGGGCGAGAGGGTTGGGACCACTGGGTCTCTTCCCTCAGGGCCCCAGGGGCCAGAAAGAGGATGGCTGTCTCTGCAGATGCTGGGAGTCAGCAAGTCTTGCCCAGGGAGTGAAACTGCCTCTGAATGAGTTAGTCCCTATTTGGGCCTGAAACAGCCTTGGAGGAAAACAGTGTATGTGTGAGTTGCTTAGTTGTGTCCGACTCTCTGCAACCCCACAGACTGCAGCACACCAGGCCCCTCCGTCCTTGGGACTCTCCAGGCAAGAACACTGGAGTTGGTTGCCACTTCCTCCCCAAAAGAACTAAAGAAATAAAGAAAGTGGAGTCACTCAGTCCTGTCCGACTCTCTGTGACCCCATGGACTGTAGCCCACCAGGCTTCTCCATCCTTGGAATTTTCCGGCAAGAGGACTGGAGTGGGTTGCCATGTCCTTCTGCACAGGAAAACAGTGGGCAGATTCAAAGCCCTGCAGGGGTGAGGGTGGGGCTGGGGAGCGGGTAAGCCAAGGTTGAGCAAGAAGTCTGTGCCCCTGTCAGAGGAGACAGACCCCTGGGCCTTGCCACACCCTTGCCCAACAGCTGAAATGACAGCCAGGGAGAAGCATCTGGTCAAAAGGGAGGCAGGAAAGCTTTTTCTGGGGTTTTCAACAGCCTCATTTGCATAACAGTGACTGACCCTGCTCTGTGCTATAAAGGCTACTCCCAGGACACACAGATAGAGATTCAGTTAACCAGTTCATAAGAACCAAATCCACAGCCAGTGCGGAATTCCTCCCGGAACCTGGGACCTTTATAAAGCGGCAAGCACAGCCTCTGTTCCAACGTCAGCCCCAGAGCTCCGGCCGCCAGCATGAGGCTCCATCACCTGCTCCTCGCGCTCCTCTTCCTGGTCCTGTCTGCTGGGTCAGGTGAGCTCCTGGGAGCCCCGGGGGAGCCGCGGGCTCTCTCTCCTGTTTCTACCCTCTTCTGTCTCTACCCCCTTCTGTCCTGCTACCCTCATCTACACGGGGTCAGACTAAACCCGCCGTGTGTGATGCTTCTGAGAAGCCAGCGCTGAGTCCTTAGTACTGGGAGGGGTCTGAGAACCGCCCTGCAAAGTTCCTGGCTGTTTCTAAGCCACTCTAGTGAGTCAAAGCTTCTGAGCACGTCTCCTCATTGGTTTCATGAGGAGGAAACAGAAGATGCCTCTGTTAAGTGACTGTCCTTTTTTTCTTTTTCATAAAAGCAAGAAATCTGATTTTGTCCCATGACAGAAGTGCAGTGTGTGGCTTTATAAATCTTTCTACTTGAAGGGGGGCGGCTCTGGGCAACCAGAGAAGTCCAGAGGAGAGTCAGGCCGAGCCTGGTCTTCGGGAGCTGCCCTGGGCCGCTCGATGCTGACTCTCCTCAGCAGGAAGCTCCTCCAGGACACGTCGCTGATGATGCGACCCTTGCTCCTCAGCTGGGAGACGGCATATCCAAAGCAGTGTGCAGGATCGGATGTCTAATTTTCATCTTACCCTTGATATTTCCAGAAATAGGATGAAAATATGTAGGAAGAAAGGAAAGAGGGAGGGAGGGAGAGAGAGGATGCGGGACTGAGACCTGACAACTCATTAGATGTCAAAATGAAGTTGAAACGCCCTTGTCATCAGTGTTGTTTATGATTGTAACCCAACTCTTACACAGTGGCAGGGAGAGAGGCCAGGGCTGTAAGGATGACGGCTGCTTAGTGCCCAGGGCCCGGGTTCAATCCCTGTTGGGGGAACTAGAGGGACCAGAGGTGCCTTGTGGTCAGGAGGAAAAAGGCGTGTGACGGAGATTGAAAGGCTGCTGGTCGGAAGGAAACCACAAAGGGAGGAGGAGACCGTGTGAGGAAAGTGGGAAAACCCCTGGTCAGGAAGAAACCACAAAGGGAGGAGGAGAGCCTGTGAGGAAAGCGGATAGCCTGTTGGTCAGGAAGAAACCACATAGGGATGAGGAGAGCCTATGAGGAAAGCGGGAAGGCCACTGATCCGGAGGAAACCACAAAGGAAGGAGGAGAGGGGCTGACTCGCTCCAGCGCTGAGAGCTCTGAGTCAGTAGAGACCATGATACAAAACTGTTTTTTTCGAACCATTATCAGTTTCAGTTGTAAGTTACGTTGAGAGTAAGTTCTCTTTAAACAGTTCTTACACTTTCAGCTGCATCTTTTCCTCCTATCTCAGCTCCACTTCTTGACTGACTCCTTGTGTTGGAAAACTAAACAGTGAAAATAGACGCCCGAGGGCCTCTTCTGACTCCTGGCCAGAAGGTGGATGTAGCAGAGCTTCGGGTCTTTGCCCTCATGGTGGAGCTGACCCCGCACACAACTGCCCTCCTAATGCCCCAGTCCCTCAGCCTCTGCTTCTGGAAATGTGAGGGTCCACCGGAGCCCGGGCAGGGTCAGCGTCTGCCTGGAAACTGGTCGACGGTGTCCTAAACTCACATCCTGTTGTCACGAGGCCGTGTCCGCATCTCAGCACAGAAAGCCCCAGGGCCTCGCTCAGAGGGCACACAGCTGCCCTTCTCGAGATGCCGCTTTTCCTGCTGACACGTTCTTTCCCTCTTCATTCTCTTTTTAGGATTTACTCAAGGAATAAGAAGTGGTATAAGCTGCCGTTTGAATAGAGGCGTCTGTGTGCCAAATGGGTGCCCTGGACGCTTGAGACAGATTGGCCTCTGTTTCTGGCCCCGAGTAAAATGCTGCAGAAGACGATAAAAGAAGGTGAAGAGGTGGTCAGGACCGATGCAGAGTCAGAAACTGCACCCTTCGACAGAGCATCTAAAATTGAAACCAGAATAAATTTTGTTCAAAATTAAAGAATTGCCCACTGGTCACTGAGGTTGTTGTGTGATGTCTGATCCCAGGCGAATTCCCAAATCCCTGATGATGCTCTCTGAGCTCCTTACAGGAACCATGGGGGATCGTGGTGGGTGCTTTGATCCCCCTGTTCTTGGGGGCCTGACCTTCCCCAACCCCTCTATCTGCTGTCCTTCCTGCTTCACGGCCCATGGCACCCTGGCCTGCCCCTCGTCTCCCCTCAAACATGCACCCCAAGGGTCCAGAATCACCAGAACACCAATCTGGTAGGAAACCCCCGACCCCTGCTCAGGAGGAAACCCCCTCCTCTGTCCCCCTGCAGCCCTCACTTCCGTTTGGTTTATGCTTCTTACCCCTGCTTGTGCACACGTGGATACACTTCCGATTCCCTTTTGGACAGTAAGGTCTCTATAGGCATGGACTTGTCCTACTCCTGGATGTGCCGGGCATTGAGCCGAGACATTGCTTCACCAACTGTCATCAGTTGAATGACAGAGTTGACATGGATAAAGCATGTCTCTCTGTGCGAACATGATAGGATGCAACTAAATGTGATGGAAAAACAAGAACTGTGGAAAACACAGTTCAGTGAAGACAACATAGCACGGAACTCAGAGCCCGCCAGGGCAGGCTGAGCATGCGGACCTCAGCCTGCCTGCAGTTTCTTCAGAGGGTTTCCCAGTTAAACCAAGAGCCTGGCTGGTGCACGCGGTATGTGTGAGCAGCTCTCTGGTCTTCACACTAACTCTTCCCTCAGTGCAAGCTGAGCTCACCAAGGGGATGGTGTTAGGAGACAGGGCCTTTGGGAGGTGATTTGGTCATGAGGGTGGGACCCTCCTGGTTGGAATGAGGGCCTTTATGAAAGAGACCCCAGAGAGATCGCTCACCCTTGTGCCCTCTGAGGACACAGGGAGAACACCACCATCCACCAGCCACTTGCTCTGTCTTGATCGTGGATCTCCCAGCCTCCAAAATTGAAAAGTAAAGGTCTGTTGTTAATCAGCCACCTATTACAATACCACATGTGAAATAGATAGCCAGCGGGAATTAGCTCTATGACTCAGGGAACTCTGACAGGGGCTCTGCGACCAGATGGAAGGGTGGGATGGGGAAGGAGATGGGACGAAGTTTCGGGAGGGAGGGGACATGGGTGAACCCTTGGATGATACTTGTTGATGTATGACAGAAAACCTCGAAATTCTGTAAAGCAATCATCCTTCAATTAAAAAATAAAGTGCAAAAAAAGAGCCACCTAGCCTTTGGTGTTTCTGTTTTAGTAGCCTGGAAGGGCAGACACATGACAAGTGAGAATTCCAGCACAAGTGGAATTAAGGTACCTAATCATTGAGACTTAAGATAGGGAAATGACGTGGATTATCAGACTGTGCCCAATGCCATCTCCTTCCGAGGAGCCTTAGACGTGGAGGAGGGATGCAGCTCAGTGTCAGAGAGATAAGGGCTGAGAGACTAAACCAGCCCCGGCTCACACTGACATGGAGGGGGGCCATAAGCCAAGGAGGGCAGGCAGTTTCTGAGCATGAAAAGGATGGAAGCTTCCAGAAGGAACAGCATCCTGCTGACACCGTGATTTGAAGCCAGCGAGACCCATTTGGGACTTTGGATCCTCAGAACCACAATAACAAGTATGTGTTCCTTTAAGCAACCTAGCGGGTGGCAATTTGCTAAGCTGCAACAGGAAATCAATACAGCAATCGCTTAAAATCATGCCTTGAGCCTAAAATAAGGAGTTCAAAAGAGACAAACCTGTGTGTGTTTAATGGAGGAAAAAAATGGCTGTCAACGTTTTGCTCAGCTTTATATTTCTTTTTTCACAGAAATGCCCATGGTTCATCTGCCAAACTTTTTCATCTCCAAGTGTATATTTGGGACTCAGTCTTACACCTCATGTATCTTATATCCCTTTTATCCTTTATTTTTAAGTTTCTATCATGGAAAGTTTATCTGATATTGAGTGTGGTTAGGTAGTACTGTTCATGAAACTTTTATCATATTCTTTATTGGCATTTCAATTTTTAATTTTTGCTTAACTTTTAAAGTTATATTCTAAATGTATCTGCTGATGTTTTATTGCCATAACATTTCTGAGTGTCTTGTTGCACTCTTGCGTGGGAGGAATGCTCTTCTCATTTCAGCATCAAGAAGAGGATGGCTTTTCTATGTGACTCATGAACCAAACAGGTTCCTGCTTTGGTCCATAGCCAATCTTTCCACCTGGGGCCTTGATCTCATTTCTCTTGCTTACTTGTGGGTGAGGCCCAAATCAGCTCCACCTCTTGCCTCCATCTACTCAATCTATGGCAAATGCAATTGCACCCCACTCCAGTCCTCTTGCCTGGAAAATCCCGTGGATGGAGGAGCCTGGTAGGCTGCAGTCTGAGGGGTCCCTAGGAGTCAGACATGACTGACCACTTCACCTTCAATTTTCACTTTCATGCACAGGAGAAGGACATGGCAACCCATTCCAGTGTTCTTGCCTGGGAAAACCCAGGGATGGGGGAGCCTGGTGGGCTGCCGGCTATGGGTCGCACAGAGTCGGACACGACTGAAGTGACTTAGCAGCAGTAGCACTGCATCTATAAAAACTAACAGCAGGGATTGACCCGGCGTCCAGTGGTTAGAGACTTCATGCTGCCAATGCAGGGGGCTGGAATCCATCCCTGGTTGTGGAACTAAGATTCCACATGCTAAGGAAGAGGCCAAAAGTTCCAAAACAGACAAACAAAAAACACCCCCAAAAGCCAGTGTTAAAAAAAAAATCCTAAAAGCAGGAAACAGTTCTTCATTGACATGATAGCAATCATGAGCTCAGTCTTCTTTGCACTTAGTTTTTCAGCAAAACTCTTCAGAAGGAGTGTCTGCAGCCCCCACTTCCTCTCATCCTCTCAGGGGGATAGATACCATCAGCTCTGGCTGGTCCCAGCCCTCTCCCCCAGGATGACTCCTGCCAACAGGGATCCCAAGGCATTCTGTGTGACCTCACTCAGCCCTTCCTCTGCCCTTTGTAAACCTGGCCCCTCACTGTGTGGCAACGGACAGGGGCTCTCGGGTGTCTCTGCCTGAGTGGATGGGCCGCAGTCCACCTGAGAAGGGCGGAGAAGCCAACTGTGAGGTAAGTTGTCAGGAGAGAGAGAGAGACATCAGTGGCTGACGAAGGGGTGGGAATAGCTGCATAACATTTAGGGAGTCAGTGTAAAGGATCGCTCTGAGTATAAGAGTACCAGAGAGAAATGTGACCCAATGCTTTTAGTTTATGCTTTCTTTTCTATTATTATGAAAGTACTGTTGCTGGGGCCAAGGAAATAAAACCCTCACAGCTATTCTGTAGAATTGGACTTATTGAAACAGCTTACTGCAAACACTCATTCTATTTTTGGGTTGATGTCACTAAAATAAAATAGATCTCCACTTAGTGAAAGATTCAAATGCTGATCAAAATATTAAAAGTGAAAACATTTTATTGCTAAGTTGCCTCAGGACAGAGAGAAACATGTCAGAACATACAGTTCATGTAAGATGGAGGAGAGGCAGGTGAGTGAAGGCTAGAGACCATGACGTATTATGAGAAGCTTTTCCCTGTTATGTTGGGAATGGGTGAGTGGGTGCTTGTGCTCGGGAACACTTTGGGATAAAGCAACTTAATGGGCTCTCTCCAACCCTCAAAACTCAGGATTTTGCCCGAGCCTTCCTTCCTTTTCTCCTTCCCTCCTTCCCTCCCTGATTCCCTCCATTCATCCATTTATTCATTCACCCATAGGTTGACTTTTCCACGCTAGGACCTGTTTATACTAGGACCTCTTTACTGAGACACCAAAACTTTTAATGTCTTCTCCCAAATGTATTCCTCAAGCACTATTTACAGGATAAATGTTTTTAGCCCTGTTTTACAGCTGGATTTAGAAATAACGTAATTTCTTCAAAGTCGTGCAGGTTGTGTGTAGGGAGGACTTTAACTCAAGCCCAAGTGGGTTTGATTCCAAAGACCATGTTTTTATTAAATATTCAACAATCCCAAAAAACAAATTTACTTACTGAATTATATGAACAACACATTTATAGATTTGTTTAATATATTTATATACATATAAATTTATATATTTGTGTATATAAACAACAAGTACTTTAGCTTGAGTGTGATCTCTGAATCACTTGGGACATACTTATCCTACCAGATTGTTTGTTGATCACCTGAAATCCAAGTTAAACTGGGTGTCCTGCATTTTCCCTGCAGCCCTCCTCAAGTGACTGCATGCTCCAGGCTGTGCTGTAGTGACAGTGCCTCCAGATCATAGGACCTAAAAAGAGCCAAAGTTGATTCTTGCTCAAACGACACCAACCCGTGAGGGACCAGGTGATTTGATCAGGCACCATCCCCGAGGAGCAGCCACCACCGTGGGCGCTGCTGGTCCTGTTGTCGAGGAAGACGCTCTCAGGACTCTCGTGCTGGCGATTAAGGGCCCCAGCCCTGAAGGGAAACGTCAGACACCTTCCTGACTCACGAATTTGGTGGTTTTCAGACTGCAGTAAAGAATAAGCTATGTTTGACCTGAAATGCCGCACTCCATCACAGGCCAAGGACACAGGGCAGAGTCTCTGGAATGCAGCCCACTTTCCCTCCCCTCCCACACTACTTAAAAGCTGATTCCATTTTGGGCGTATCCATGCAGGCTCAGGGCATGACCCAGCCCCAGTCTATACCTAGATATTGAATACACCAGCCTTGGACTGGACTGATGGGGCTCAGGCTCTCCCAGGACTTTAGGAGTAAGGCAAATGATCTTTCCTTTCAAAAGGGTTCTGATATGAGTGCTTCTGTGTCCATAAGATTATTCAGGCAAATATACTGGAGTGGGTTGCCATGTCCTCCTTTATGTGAGCTGAAGTACATTCCAAGGCCCTGTAACTATTCAGTGGTCTGGAGGTTGATACAGAATGATTCGAGCAAACGTCGTGGCAGGCCCATCATCCCAAACAAGAGCCCCCAGTCACGGAACTGAGTTCTCAGGAAGAAAGGGCAAACACTCAAAGACAAGAGCTTGGACCCCACAATTCAGCATTAAAAATAAAAAAGAATGTAATGGGACTGTATGCTGCCCTTCTACAGTACACAACTAAGGAACCAGGCAAAACCTGGGAAACCACTGATTCAGACTCTGGCACAAGCAATGCAGGACTGTAATTGAGGAGAGCACAAAACAGGTGAGGTGAGGGACTTCCCCGGCGGTCTGGGGCTGGGAATATGTGCTCCCAATGCAGGGGGCCTGAGTTCACCCCTAGTCAGGGAACTAGATTCCAAATGCTGCAACTAGATTCTGCCTGCTGTGATTAAGGTCCAGGGCACCCAAATTAATGAATTAACTAATTAAATTGTAAAAATATCTGTGCTCAGCCATTTAAAAAAAAGAAAGGAAACAACTGAAGTGAGACTTATGGCATCTCCAGCCTCTGCAGATTTCAAGGCCTAAAGCATAGGGAACAAGAACCCAAACAGGCCAACAATTCTTCTGAGTCGAAGAGAGTGGGGTCAAAGTTCAGAGAGTGCAGACATCTTCACTTCTGGACAGAAAACCAGCAACGGGCATCAGGATCAGGGCTGTGTGCTTGTGTGCTAAGTCACTTCAGTTGTGTCCGACTCTTTGCCCTCTTTGGACTGTGGAATCGGTGAAATCATAGGGGAAAACTGTGCTTTTCATTCAATTCTAAAACTGCTCTAAGAAAATGAAGTCTATGATACTAGGTGCAATTTTGGTTCAGCCTTATGGAATAAACTGTGATGCTAAGATTCTAGACACTATCTTCAGGAAACAAATGATCATTTCAGTTAAAAAAGAAACAAAAAAACAAGAAAAGCAAGAATCAGATATTAATTATCTATTAAAAAACCCACTTGAGATATCAAATATAAAGGCAAATGGATTAAAAATGAACGGATGGAAACAGATATGCTGCTTCTGTTGTTTAGAGCTCAGTCAAGCAGAACACTCTTGTGACCCCTATGGAATCATCCAGGCAAGCTTACTGCACTGGGTTGTCATGCCCTCCTCCAGGGAATCTCCCCCTCCCAGGGATCAAAACCATGTCTCTGCATCTACTGCATCTCAGGCAGATTCTTCAGTGTTGAGACAACAGATATACTGTGGAAACATTAATTTAAAGAAAACACAGAAGGCTGTGTTGGTTAATTGACAGGCTTCCTGGTGGCCCAGATGGTAAAGAATCTGCCTAACATGTGGGAGACCTGGGTGTGATTCCTGGTTTGGGAAGATGCCCTGGAGGAGGGCATGGCAACCCACTCCAGTGTTCTTCCCTGGAGAAGCCCCATGGACAGAGGAGCCTGGCAGGCTACAGTCTATGGGGTCACAAAGGGTCAGACATGACTGAGTGACTAAGCATGGCACACAATCAAGTACTTCTAGAACAAAGACAAGATATAGAGAGGGGTATTTATCATAATGATAAATGTTTAATTCATCAAGAAAACATATGAATACTGAATCAGAATGTACTTAACAAAGGAAGTTTAAAATTCTTAAAGAAAATTTATAGGAATAAGCAGAGAAACAGACAAATTAGCAATTACAACTGGAATTTCCCTGGCAATCCAGTGGTTAGGATCCCTAGCTTTCAATGCAGGGGGCACAGGTTCCGTCCCTGGTTGATCTCTTATATCATATACAAAATTAAACACAAGATAGATTAAAGGTTTACAAAAACCACACAACTCCTAAAAGAAAGCATAGGAGAAAAATTCTTTGGCATGGGTCTCCACAAGGATGGTATTGAGCTTGCCACCAAAAGCACAAGCCAGAAAAACAAAGCTAGACAGTAGGATCCATCAAACTGAAAACTTCTGCTCAGCAAAGGAAACAATGAAGCACGTGAAAAGACAGTGTTCTTCTAACCCTCCAGGGATCTCTGAGGCTGGAGGAGAAGGCAGCAGTGCTGCGGGCAAGAGAGTGGGGTGAGAGAGGATGGTCACATCCCAGGGCATGTCCGAGTCCCTGGGATGGCCACCTGGTGTGGGTACTTGGCTTCACATAGGCAGGAATTCAAGAGGGAGTCACGGTGAAGTGAAAGAAGGTCAATCCAGGGAGGAAACACTCTACACAGAGAGCGTTGGCCATCCTGGAAGGCAAGCCCAGCACCAGGGTATGCGGGTGTCAGTGTTCATAGGGGGGGTATTTCATAGGCTGATGAGTGGGAGGAGTGTGTCAGCTATTTTCAGGAAAGAGTAGGGATATCCAGGAACTGGGTCAGCACCCACATTTTGACCTTTATGGTCAGCCATGGAACTATCCTGGCGCCTCTGGGTGTGTCACCTAGCTGCTGCCTTACAAAAGGATTTAAAAAAGATTTACTTCAAGTCTTAGTTGTGGTATGCAGGATATTCACCTCAGCACACTGGCTTAGTTGCCCCACAGTAAGTGGAGAAGGAAATGACAACCCACTCCAGTATTCTTGCCTGGAAAATGCCATGGACGGAGGAGCCTGGTGGGCCAAGGTCCATGGGGTCGCAAACATTCGGACATGACTGAGGGACCTCACTTTCTTTCTTTCACGTGGAATCCTACTTCCCAGGCCAGGGACTGAACCCACATCCCCTGCGTTGCAAGGCAGATTCTTACAACTGGACCACCAGGAAGTCCCTGTCATTCTTTAAGAGGTTGTGCCCCACCCACTTCCGGTCTCATCTGCACCAGATAGCTGGCCTTTGACAGCACTGTGGGAGCTCTCGCCTTACAGGACAATGTCCAGGTGAGGTTCTCAGGACGCTGTGCTGACTGCAGGCGGCAGCCAGGACCCTGTGAAGAGAGGCTGATTTTGTTCCAAGTTACACCACTGCCCCTTAGCAGGCTGAGGCCTTGGACACACCTTTTTGTTGGATTTGCAGCCAATTTTAGTTGACTTTTTAAGTCAGTTTTGCCTTTGGCCTCACACATGGCTTTCTAGTCCTCACGACCATCTTGTATAAAACTTGGGTCATACCTACCTGGCGGCTTTGTTTAGGGGAACTCAAAGTGGTAACTAGAATACAAGTGGCCAGCTACTGAGCAAGGCTCATTGCAAAATATAAGTGTGGGACAAGTTCAAAGAAAAAATTACTAAAAGTGTCAGTGGAGGAGCACAGCATTAACCCAGCCCTGGTCCCTTTCTGAGGACAGGTGTGACCGGGGTGTGACCCGGGTGACCATCAGAAGCCATGGCACTCACCCCATCCACAGGAGAAGGGAACTGGGAACAACGGCCTTTGCCCATTAACACCCAGGGCTCCGTGCTGACAACACCTGAGTTTGTAGAGTAATAGATTGAAGGGCTTTGCTCTTCGAAACCTTATCTGTAGGACTGGGACACCCCTTCTTGCCTGAGGAAGTGATGCACTCTCCCGGAAAGACACTGCCTCAATTTCCTACTCACAGGTTAAAGGTTTGGAGACACAGCATTTATCTTCCCTTTAAAGAATGAGACCCTGAGTTGCCTCTCAGCCCAGGCATGAAGCAACCATGATCCACATGGCCTTGTTTGGCTTTGAACCTGTGAAAACTAATAATCCATTTAGACTTTACCTACAATGAACCCTTCCCTCTATCTTATATTAACTCATCTCTGGTTTCTGGTGAGCCACCCCATGGTTTCCTGGGTGTGTGACCTCCTTGCTAAACAACAGGACCCTTCCCTGATGGACAGAGATGCCCCTGGGCTTTATCTCCAGATTAACGGCTCTGCAAAGCAGTCGTCTTTAGATCTTGCCTAGGAAAAATAAGCCACTGCAATTGGAGAATTCCTACAAGGGCCATGTCCCACTAGTGAGGAACTGTGGCAAGAAACTCTCTTGAAACTCACCATGGCACCATGCAACCCTTTTGGAAACTTCCTTCTGTGAAAACTCATGCCTGGTTTTACACATAAAACTGCATCATCTTCCTTAAACTGCATCTTCCTTAAAAGAAAAAAAAAAACTGTGCATCTTCCTTAAAAGAAAAAAAAATCTGCTGTGCTGCAAACCATAGATCATTAAAACACACCAATTTTTATTTTGTTTATTTATTTAGGCTACACCAGGTCATCGTTGTGGCATGTGGGTTCTAGTTCCCTGGCATGCTATGCTTGGGAGTACAGTCTTACCCACTGTACTATCAAGGAAGTCCCAGAAAACAGCATTTTTAAAAATTACATTTAAAAAACACTTTGGAGTATAACTGACTAATACTGTTGTGATGGTTTCAGGTGGACAGCAAAGAGACACAGCCATGCGTATATATGTATCCATTCTCCCCCAAGCTCCCTTCCCATCCAAGCTGTCACATAACATTAAGCAGAGTTCTTGAAAAACAGCATTTTCAATGAAGAGCCACTGCAGACAAGGATTTAGTCTCACTTCTTTCTCCAGTGTAGTATTAGAGCATGCATGTAAATTAACCCTGTAGCATAGAGTTTGACTGCAAGGTCCATAAATAAACAGATACATATATATATCTTATGTATCAGTTCAGTTCAGTTCAGTCACTCAGTCGTGTCTGACTCTTTGCCACCCCATGAATCACAGCAGGCCAGGCCTCCCTGTCCATCACCAACTCCCGGAGTTCACCCAAACTCACATCCATCAAGTTGGTGATGCCATCCAGCCATCTCATCCTCTGTCATCCCCTTCTCCTCCTGCCCAAATCCCTCCCAGCATCAGGGTCTTTTCCAAGGAGTCAACTCTTTGCATGAGGTGGTCAAAGTATTGGAGTGTCAGCTTCAACATCAGTCCTTCCAATGAACACACAGGACTGATCTCCTTTAGGATGGACTGGTTGGATCTATATAGATAATGATATATATATAAGTAGATGATGTCTAACTCTCTCAAATATCATGTAAAGCTAAAGCAGAAGGAATCATGATCAAGACAACTTATCTTCCATCAGAAAATTCCTATCCCTGGGTGCCAGCCAGGAACTCTGTCTGTTCGAGGCAGCCTCCATGGATTTGCTGAGCCTCAGAGGTGAGATGCTGAGCCACAGTGGGGAACCTGAACAGGACTGAAGCTCTGGGGGCTCCTTCAGGACGGGGTCCACCCGGGGTACCCACATTTCTAAAGGGCTTGGAGTTTTACTCAGAGCTGCATGGCAAGCTCCATCTGAGGTTTAGCATTTCTGAAACGCCAGGTCAGTGTCTCTCCGGCACTGAGATGGATGGATGTTAGTAAGTGAGGGATGTTACTTAGTGATGGAGGTCCCTCTTAACCCAGTGAAGGGATCCCCACTGCTGGGCCTTTATGATACTAGGCTGGGAGATGCGTTCAGTGGCAGTATCATCCTCCCACTCTGTCTCTGATGAAAGGAAACAGAGCACCCATCTGCCCATCCCGTGTCCCACTGAGACTTTTTGAGACTGGCGTGTGATGGTGTTGCAGTGAATTAAGAAAAGTTATTTTTCCCTTTCCTTTTTCCCTTTTGCATCTTTCTCCACTTTAACTGTTCCTAACCTACAGTCTGCACTGATAACCAAGTTTCTTCTTCTCAGATGACTAACCGATAATGCAAACTACATCCAACACCTGTAACCCTCCATCTCTGCAGGAGTCACATCTGCATCTGTTATCCTTTAATTTAGTCTAGCCACATCCTGATACTTAACTCTATCGCATCATAAACCTCCCCTTGTAGTTTAATTTCCCTTCCTTTGCTCTGTGTTCCTCATGTTGATGCTTAACTTTACGGTACACTCTCTTGGAAGACACCCCCTAGTGGTTTGCTTTTCCCCTTCTGTATTTCAGGAAGAAAGTCACCAGGAAATCCCCAAAGGATAATGGACTCAACCACAAGGACCAACTGCCAGACCCAAAAGCAGCTACCTGATTCTGGCCTTGACTGTTTCCAAACAGCCCAAAAAGAGAGCATTCAAGACTCCTACACCTTTTGTGGTTTATCTCCAACCCCTGACTGCGAGCACCAATTGTATGATGCCCTCGATTCCCAACAGAGGGGAATCGGGCTCCTTGAGGCAAGAGCCTACTGTGTTCTCCCTTCTGCCAGCTTAAGGGTTAAAGCCATCTTTCCGTTTGCTCCAAAATCTATCTCCACAAGTTTTATTCAGCTCTGGTTGGCAGAGAAAACCAAGATTTTGGCGGCGACTGTTGCTGCCAACCCGTAACAGGCTAGCTGGCGGGGGGAGAGGGTTGGGACCACTGGGTCTCTTCCCTCAGGGCCCCAGGGGCCAGAAAGAGGATGGCTGTCTCTGCAGATGCTGGGAGTCAGCAAGTCTTGCCCAGGGAGTGAAACTGCCTCTGAATGAGTTAGTCCCTATTTGGGCCTGAAACATCCTTTCAGGAAAACAGTGTATGTGTCAGTTGCTTAGTTGTGTCCAACTACGCAACCCCATATACTGCAGCACACCAGGCCCCATTGTCCATGGGACTCTCCAGGCAAGAACACTGGAGTTGGTTGCCATTTCCTCCCCAAAAGAACTAAACAAATACAGAAAGTGGAGTCACTCAGTCGTGTCCGACTCTCTGAGACCCCATGGACTGTAGCCCACCAGGCTTCTCCATCCTTGGAATTTTCCAGGCAAGAGGACTGGAGTGGGTTGCCATGTCCTTCTGAACAGGAAACCAGTGGGCAGATTCAAAGCCCTGCAGGGGTGAGGGTGGGGCTGGGGAGCGGGTAAGCCAAGGTTGAGCAACAAGTCTGTGCCCCTGCCAGGGTAGACAGACCCCTGGGCCTTGCCACACCCTTGCCCAACAGCTGAACTGACTTCCAGGGAGAAGCATCTGGTCAAAAGGGAGGCAGGAAAGTTTTTGTGGGGTTTTCAACAGCCTCATTAGCATAAGAGTGACTGACCCTGCTCTGTGGTATAAAGGCTACTCCCAGGACACACAGATAGAGACTCAGTTAACCAGTTCATAAGAACCAAATCCACAGCCAGTGCGGAATTCCTCCCGGAACCTGGGACCTTTATAAAGCGGCAAGCGCAGCCTCTTCTCCAGCATCAGCCTCAGAGCTCCGGCCGCCAGCATGAGGCTCCATCACCTGCTCCTCGCGCTCCTCTTCCTGGTCCTGTCTGCTGGGTCAGGTGAGCTCCTGGGAGCCCCGGGGGAGCCGCGGGCTCTCTCTCCTGTTTCTACCTCCTTCTGTCCTGCTACCCTCATCTACACGGGGTCAGACTAAACCCACCGTGTGTGATGCTTCTGAGAAGCCAGTGCTGAGTCCTTAGTAGCGGGAGGGGTCTGGGAACCGCCCTGCAAAGTTCCTGGCTGTTTCTAAGCCACTCTAGCGACTCAAAGCTTCTGAGTCCATCTCCTCATTGGTGTCATGTGGAGGAAACAGAAGATGCCTCTGATGAGTGACTCTCTTTCTTTTTCATAAAAGCAAGAAATCTGATTTTGTCCCATGACAGAAGTGCAGAATGTCGCTTTATAAATCTTTCTACTTGAAGGGTGGTGGCTCTGGGCAACCAGAGAAGTCCAGAGGAGAGTCAGGCCGAACCTGCGCTTCAGGAGTTGCCCTTGGGACATTCCGTGCTGAGTCTCCTCAGCAGGAAGGTCCTCCTGGACACGTCGCTGATGATCCGACCCTCGCTCCTCGGATGGGAGGCAGCACATCCAAAGCAGTGTGCAGGATCGGATGTCTAATTTTCATCTTATCCTTGATATTTCCAGAAATAAAATGAAAATATGTAGGAAGAAAGGAAGGAGGGAGGGAGGGAGAGAGAGGATGGGGAGACTGAGACCTGACAACTGATTAGATGTCAAAATGAAGTTGAAAAGCCCTTGTCATCAGTGTTGTTTATGATTGTAACCCAACTCTTACACAGTGGCAGGGAGAGAGGCCAGGGTGTTAAGGATGATGGCCACTCAGTGCCCAGGGCATGGGTTCAATCCCCGGCGGGGGGGGGGGGAACTAGAGGGACCAGAGGTGCCTTGTGGTCAGGAGGAAAAAGGCATGTGAGGGAGATGGAAAGGCCTCTGGTCAGGAGGAAACCAGTAAGGAAGGAGGAGAGCGTGTGAGGAAAGCAGAAAGGCTGCTGGTCACGAGGAAACCACAAAGGGATGAGGAGAGGGGCTGACTCGCCCCAGCGCTGAGAGCTCTGAGTCAGTAGAGACAACGATAGAAAACTTTTTTTTCCAAACCATTATCACTCTCAGTTGTAAGTTACTTTGAGATTAAGTTCTCTTCAAGCAGTTCTTACACTTTCAGCTGCATCTTTTCCTCCTATCTCAACTCCACTACTTGACTGACTCCATGAGTTGAAAATCTAGACGGTGAAAATAGACGCCCGCCGGCCGCTTTTGACTCCTGGCCAGAAGGTGGATGTAGCAGAGCTTCCTGGTCTTTGCCCTCGTGGTGGAGCCGACCCCGCACACAACTGTGCTCCTCACACCCCAGTCCCTCAGCCTCTGCTTCTGGAAACGTGAGAGTCCACCGGAGCCCGGGCAGGGTCAGCGTCTGTCTGGAAACTGGTCCCCGGTGTCCTGAACTCACATCCTGTTGTCACGAGGACGTGTCCGCATCTCAACACAGAAAGCCCCAGGATCTCCCTCAGAGGGCACACAGCTGCCCTTCTCGAGATGCCCCTTTTCCTGCTGACACGTTTTTTCCCTCTACCTTTTCTTTTTAGGATTTATGCAAAGAATAGGAAATTATTATATCTGCCATGAGAATAGAGGCATCTGTGTGACGAAGAGGTGCCCTGGAAGCATGAGACAGATTGGCACCTGTTTCGGGGTCCAAGTAAAATGCTGCAGAAAGAGATAAAAGAAGGCGGAGACGTGGCCAGGACCGATGCAGAGTCAGAAACTGTGCCCTTCAACAGAGCGTCTAAAATTTAAACCAGAATAAATTTTGTTTAAAGTTAAAGAATTGCCCACTGGTCACTGAGGTGGTTGTGTGGTGTCTGATCCCAGGCTAATTCCCAAAACCCTGAGGATGCTTTCTGAGCTCCTTACGGGAACCATCGGGGGATCGTGGTGGGTGCTCTGAAACCCCTGTTCCTTGGGGGCCTGACCTTCCCCAGGCCCTCTGTCTGTTGTCTTTCCTGCTTCCCGGCCCAGGGCACCCTGGCCTGCCCCTCATCTCCCCTCAAACATGCACCCCATGGGTCCAGAATCAGCAGAACACCAGTCTGGTAGGAAACCCCCGACCCCTGCTCAGGAGGAAACTCCCTCCTCTGTCCCCCTGTAGCCCTCACTTCCGTTTGGTTTATGCTTCTTCCTCCTTCCTTGTGCACACGTGGATACACTTCTGGTTCCCTTTTGGACAATAAGGTCTCTGTAGGAATGGCCTTGTCCTATTCCTGTATGTGCCGGGTATTGAGCCGAGACATTGCTTCACCAACTGTCATCAGTTGAATGACAGAGTTGACATGGACAAAGCATGTCTCTCTGTGCGAACATGATAGGATGCAACTAAATGCGATGGAAAAACAAGTCCTGTGGAAGCACAATTCAGTGAGGACAACACAGCACGGAACTCAGAGCCCGCCAGGGCAGGCTGAGCACGCGGACCTCAGCCTGCCTGCAGTTTCTTCAGAGGGTTTCCCAGTTAAACCAAGAGCCTGGCTGGTGCAGGCGGTATGTGTGAGCAGCTCTCTGGTCTTCACACTAACTCTTCCCTCAGTGCAAGCTGAGCTCACCAAGGGGATGGTGTTAGGAGACAGGGCCTTTGGGAGGTGATTGGGTCATGAGGGTGCGACCCTCCTGGTTGGAATGAGGGCGTTTATGAAAGAGACCCCAGAGAGATCGCTCACCCTTGTGCCCTCTGAGGACACAGGGAGAAGACTGCCGTCCACCAGCCACCTGCTCTGTCTTGATCCTGGAGCTCCCAGCCTCCAAGACTGAGGAGTAAAGGTCTGTTGTTAATCAGCCACCTATTACAATACCACATGTGAAATAGATAGCCAGCGGGAATTAGCTCTATGACTCAGGGAACTCTGACAGGGGCTCTGCGACCAGATGGAAGGGTGGGATGGGGAAGGAGATGGGACGAAGTTTCGGGAGGGAGGGGACATGGGTGAACCCTTGGATGATACTTGTTGATGTATGACAGAAAACCTCGAAATTCTGTGAAGCAATCATCCTTCAATTAAAAAATACAGTGCAAAAAAAGAGCCACCTAGCCTTTTGTGTTTCTGTTTTAGTAGCCTGAAAGAGCAGACACATGACAAGTGAGAATTCCAGCACAGGTGGAATTAAGGTAGCTAATCATTGGGGCTTAAGATAAGGAAATGACCTGGATTATCAGGCTGTGCCCAATGCCATCTCCTTCCGAGGAGCCTTAGACGTGGAGGAGGGATGCAGCTCAGTGTCAGAGAGATAAGGGCTGAGAGACTAAACCAGCCCCGTCTGGCACTGACATGGAGGGGGGCCATAAGCCAAGGAAGGCAGGCAGTTACTGAGCATGAAAAGGATGGAAGCTTCCAGAAGGAACAGCATCCTGCTGACACCGTGATTTGAAGCCAGCGAGACCCATTTGGGACTTTGGATCCTCAGAACCACAATAACAAGTATGTGTTGCTTTAAGCAACTTAGCTGGTGGCAATTTGCTAAGCTGCAACAGGAAATCAATACAGCAATCGCTTAAAATCATGCCTTGAGCCTAAAATTAGGAGTTCACAAGAGACAAACCTGTGTGTGTTTAATGGAGGAAAAAAACGGCTGTCAACGTTTTGCTCAGCTTTATATTTCTTTTTTCACAGAAATGGCCATGGTTCATCTGCCAAACTTTTTCATCTCAAAGTTTATATTTGGGACTCAGTCTTACACCTCATGTATCTTATATCCCTTTTATCCTTTATTTTTAAGTTTCTATCATGGAAAGTTTATCTGATATTGAGTGTGGTTAGGTAGTACTGTTTATGAAACTTTTATCATATTCTTTATTGGGATTTCAATTTTTAATTTTTGCTTAACTTTTAAAGTTATATTCTAAATATATCTGCTGATGTTTTATTGCCATAACATTTCTGAGTGTCTTGTTGCACTCTTGCGTGGGAGGAATGCTCTTCTCATTTCAGCACCAAGAAGAGGATGGCTTTTCTATGTGACTCATGAACCAAACAGGTTCCTGCTCTGGTCCATAGCCAACCTTTCCAACTGAGTCCCTGATCTCATTTCTCTTGCTTACTTGTGGGTGAGGCCCAAATCAGCTCCACCTCTTGCCTCCATCTACTCAATCTATGGCAAATGCAATGGCACCCTTGCCTGGGTACTCCAGTACTCTTGCCTGGAAAATCCCATGGATGGAGGAGCCTGGTAGGCTGCAGTCTGTGGGGTCCCTAGGAGTCAGACATGAC
Organism: Cervus canadensis; assembly: GCF_019320065.1. Classification (NCBI taxonomy): domain Eukaryota; kingdom Metazoa; phylum Chordata; class Mammalia; order Artiodactyla; family Cervidae; genus Cervus; species Cervus canadensis. The sequence continues at coordinate 6,028,904 of NC_057416.1, read as the reverse complement.
TGACCACTTCACTTTCACTGTTCACTTTCATGCACAGGAGAAGGACATGGCAACCGACTCCAGTGTTCTTGCCTGGGGAATCCAGGGACGGGGGAGCCTGGTTGGCCGCCGTCTATGGGTCGCACAGAGTCAGACACGACTGAAGTGACTTAGCAGCAGTAGCACTGCATCTATAAAAACTAACAGCAGGGATTGACCCGGCATCCAGTGGTTAAAGACTTCATGCTGCTACTGCAGGGGGCTGGATTCCATCCCTGGTTGTGGAACTAAGACTCCACATGCTAAGGAAGAGGCCATTAGTTCCAAAACAGACAGACAAAAACCACCCCGCAAAAGCCAGTGTTAAAAAAAAAACCTAAAAGAGGAAACAGTTCTTCATTGACATGACAGCAATCATGAGCTCGGTCTTCTTTGCACTTAGTTTTTCAGCAAAACTCTTCAGAAGGAGTATCTGCAGCCCCCACTTCCTCTCGTCACTCTCAGGGCGGTTGGTACCATCAGCTCTGGCTGGTCCCAGCCCTCTCCCCCAGGATGACTCCTGCCAGTAGGGATCACAAAGCATCCTGTGTGACCTCACTCAGCACTTCCTCTTCCCTTTGTTGACCTGCCCCTCACTGTGTGGCAATGGACAGGGGCTCTCGGCTGTCTCTGCCTGAGTGGACGGGCCGCAGTCCACCCGAGAAGGGTGGAGAAGCCAACTGTAAGGTAAGTTGTCAGGAGAGAGAGAGAGACATCAGTGGCTGACGAAGGGGTGGGAATAGCTGCATAACATTTAGGGAGTCAGTGTAAAGGATCGCTCTCAGTAGAAGAGTACCAGAGAGAATTGTGACCCAATGCTTTTAGTTTATACTTTCTTTTCTATTATTATGAAAGTACTGTTGCTGGGGCCAAGGAAATAAAACCCTCACAGCTATTCTGTAGAATTAGACTTATTGAAACAGCTTACTGCAAACACTCATTCTATTTTTGGCTTGATGTCACTAAAATAAAATAGATCTCTACTTAGTGAAAGATTCAAATGCTGATCAAAAGATTAAAAGTGAAAACATTTTATTGCTAAGTTGCCTCAGGACAAAGAGAAACATGTCAGAACATACAGTTCATGTAAGATGGAGGAGAGGCGGGTGAGTGAAGGCTAGAGACCATGACGTATTATGAGAAGCTTTTCCCTGTTATGTTGGGAATGGGTGAGTGGGTGCTTGTGCTCGGGAACACTTTGGGATAAAGCAACTTAATGGGCTCTCTCCAACCCTCAAAACCCTAAGGATTATGCCTGAGCCTTCCTTCCTTTTCTCCTTCCCTCCTTCTCTCCCTGATTCCCTCCATTCATCCATTTTTTCATTCACCCATAGGTTGACTTTTCCATGCTAGGACCTGTTCATACTAGGACCTCTTTACTGAGACACCAAAACTTTTAATGTCTTCTCCCAAATGTATTCCTCAAGCACTATTTACAGGATAAATGTTTTTAGCCCTGTTTTACAGCTGGATTTAGAAATAACGTAATTTCTTCAAAGTCGTGCAGGTTGTGTGTAGGGAGGACTTTAACTCAAGCCCAAGTGGGTTTGATTCCAAAGACCATGTTTTTATTAAATATTCAACAATCCCCAAAAACAAATTTACTTACTGAATTGCATAAACAACACATTTATAGATTTGTTTATATATTTATATATATAAATTTATATCTCTGTTTATATATAAACAACAAATACATTAGCTTGAGTGTGACCTCTGCATCACTTGGGACATACTTATCCTACCAGATTGTTTGTTGATCACCTGAAATCCAAGCTAAACTGGGGGTCCTGCATTTTCCCTGCAGCCCTCCTCAGGGGACAGCATGCTCCAGGCTGTGCTGCGGTGACAGCGCCTCCAGATCTGAGCATCTTAAAGGAGCCAAAGTTGATTCTTGCTCAACTGACGCCAACCTGTGAGGGCCCAGGTGCTCTGATCAGACCCCATCCCTGAGGAGCAGCCACCACTGTGGGTGCTGCTGGTCCTGTGTCCAAGGAAGGCGCTCTCAGGACTCTCATGCTGGCGATTACGGGACCCAGCCCTGAAGGGAAACGTCAGACACCTTCCTGACTCACAAATTTGGTGGTTTTCAGACTGCAGTAAAGAATAAGCTATGTTTGACCTGAGATGCTGCACTCCATCACAGGCCAAGGACACAGGGCAGAGTCTCTGGAATGCAGCCCACTGTCCTTCCCTTCCCACACTACTAAAAGCCAATTCCATTTCGGGCATATCCTGGCAAGCTCAGGGTGTGAGCCAGCCCCAGTCTACACCTAGATTCTGAATACACCAGCCTTGGACTGGACTGATGGGGCTCAGGCTCGCCCAGGACTTTCGGAAGAAGCGAAAGCTTAGAAGACCACAGTGGGCACAGGTGAGCTCCCAGCTACATGCCCCAGGACTGCATCCAGGAGTGGGCAGGTCTTTCCCGTCTCAGACAGCCAGAACTGAGCCAGCCCTACACGAGCACCCAGAGCTCAGAGGCATCAGAACAGGCCTGTGTTCACATCAGGCTCTGAGTCTCCCTGAGGTTTGTAATTAACTCCTGGGGGGAATGGGCGTGGTCTGCTTTGTAAGGGACCTTGGCATGAAGCTTAAGGAAATACGTCATATTGTCATCACTGTAATATTACAGGAATTGCAGCTGCTGAATGCTTCTCCCTATGGCTGCAGACCTAGAGCCTTTATAAAGTGAGCGAGCACACCGTCCTGTCCAGTCTCAGCTGGGAAGCCAGCCAGCCATGAGGGTCTACTACCTTCTCTTTGCGTGGTTCTTCTTGTTCTTGCTGCCTGTTCCAGGGAGAAGTGCTGGGAAATGGGAGGGCTGAATGGATTGAGAATTTGTTAGTCAGAGTCAGCCCTCTCCATTCATTTGGGAATTTTAAATAAAGTAGATTTTTTGCTTGGGAACTAGACAGTACCAGTTTTTCTTTTTTTTTTTTTCTTGACAAAGATCATCTAGAACCTCAAAGTAGCGTCTCCATCCCTTCTGATTCACTCTTAAGAGACTAATCAGCTCACAAACCATCCCTCCATGGGAGGATTGTTATACCTGTTCATGAGACAGGAAGAAAGTGATGTAAATCTTTAATACCAACAGGAAAAATGAACTTAATCTGAGGACAGAGGCGCAGGTTCCCTTTGACTAGCTTAGTGGTTGGAGGTACAGTCTTTTGGTCTCTTAAGGACCTGGGGGACCATCGTGGCCCCTGCCTCCCAGGTGTCAGGTCACAAGGGGGCTACCACGATCACGCCACTTTCTCAGCTGAGCCGAACCCACAAAATCATTGTTAGTAGCTAGCCCCACCTTCTTCTTTATTCCAGATGGTAAAGAAAGAGGAAAAAGACACACAAGAACAGAAAATGGCAACAGATAACTTATTAGAGAGATTTCAAAAGCCTTGCACTTGCACCTCAGCCTTCCTAAAACCTTCCGTGTGCTCTGTTTCTTCACTGCAGGTAATGGTGGAATCGTAAGCGGGTTACAAAAGTATTATTGCAAAAAAGAAGCGGCCGGCGTGCTCTGATCGGCCGCCTTCCAAACGAGGAACAGATAGGTCGTTGTTCCCTGAGTGGCCAAACATGCTGCCGGAAGAAGAAATAAAAAATCCAGAAACACGAGGAGAAAGTTGCATAGTGTGAAAATGCCTCCTTGAAGACACCAGAAGTCAAATCAAATTAAAGACTTAACAAAAACTTAGAAGCTTGATTATTATCATGATTATTTTTTAACATTCTGTTTATTGTGCTGCCTGTTACCAAATAGGCAACTTAGAAAGTGTTAATGACTCCCCTTTAATTCAAATAAAGTATAATCCCTAGAGGAAGCCATATGAGGGTCTCAGCTGATGTTCCAAAGATTGTCAGATTTTATTCCTCTTTCACAACTTTCACCCCACAGTGACACTGGACCACTTGTTCTTTCTGAAACACTTCCTTTGCCTTCTGTCACCCATCTGAGCTTCGCAGTCTGTCCATCTGTCAGAGCATCCCCATCAAATCCATCTCTGAAACTTCAGGGCATCCCTGAGGGTCATCCCAAGTCCTTCTGAGCACTTTCCAGCTCAGAGACATGGGGACCCTGGCTCCTCCTTGACCTTGCCTTCAGCTTTCCTCTCACTCTTGCCTCTGTTCTGACTGACCTCAGGCCTGGATAAAATCTCTCCTCCAGCTATGTCTCCAAACCCATCTCTCAGGGGCACCTCAAATTCTACCTCCTTCTTAAAAACACGCATTTGTTTCCCCAACAAATATGATCTTTCCTTTTAAAAGGGTTCTGATCTGAGTGTTCCATCTGTGAGACCTGCTTGATTTTTACATTCAGCACATTTGCATATTTCCAATCTCCATATGTGGTTGCAGGATTTTGAAGGGCACTTCATCACTTAATCACTCCTGGCCCAAGTGTTTTGGCACAAAAGCTGCTCAACAAGTGTTTATTGTGACCCCATGGACTGGGGCCCACCAGGCTCCTCTGTCCATAAGATTCTTCAGACAAAAATACTGGAGTGGGTTGCCATGTCCTCCTTTCTGTGAATTGAAGTACATTCCAAGTCCCTGTAACTATTCAGTGGTCTCTGGAGGTTGATACAGAATGATTCCAGCAAACATGGTGGCAGGCCCATCACCCCCAACAAGAGCCCCCAGTCAAGGAACTGAGTTCTCAGGAAGAAAGGGAAAACACTCAAAGACAAGAGCTTGGACCCCACAATTCAGCGTTTAAAAAAAAAAAAAAAAGAGGACATGATGGGACTGTATGCTGCCCTTCTACAGTACACAACTAAGGAAACAGGCAAAACCTGGGAAACCACTGATTCAGACTCTGGCACAAGCAATTCAGGACCGTAATTGAGGAGAGCAGAAAACAGGTGCAGTGAGGGATTTCCCTGCCGGTCTGTCAGCTGGGATTCTGTGCTCCCAACATAGAGGGCCGGGGCCATCCGTTGTCAGGGAACTAGATCCCACTTTCTGCAACTGGATTCTGCCTGCCGTGATTAAGGTCCAGGGCACCCAAATTAATGAATTCACTAATTTAATTGTAAAAATGTCTGTGCTCAACCATTTTTAAAAAAGAAACGACAAAAAGTGAAGTGAGACTTATGACATCTCCAGCCTCTACAGATTTCCAGGACTAAAGCATAGGGAACAAGAACCCAAACAGGCCAACAATTCTTCTGAGTCGAAGAGAGTGGGGTCAAAGTTCAGAGAGTGCAGACATCTTCACTTCTGGACAGAAAACCAGCAACGGGCCTCAGGATCAGGGCTGTGTGCCTGTGTGCTAAGTTGCTTCAGTTCTGTCCGACTCTTTCCCTCTGTGGACTGTGGAGTTGCTGAAAGCATAGGGGAAAACCTGTGCTTTTCATTCGATTCTAAAACTGCTCTAAAAAAACAAAGTCTATGATACTAGGTGCAATTTTGGTTCCGCCTTATGAGATAAACTGTGATGCTAAGATTCTAGACACTATCTTAAGGAAAAAGATGATCATTTCAGTAAAAAAACAAAAAACAAAAAAAACAAACAAGAATCAGATATCAATTATCTATAAAAAAAAACCCACTTGAGATATCAAATATAAAGGCAAATGGATTAAAAATGAAAGGATGGAACCAGTATGCTGCTTCTGTTGTTTAGACGCTCAGTCATGTCCAACACTCTTGAGACCCCTATGGAATCATCCAGGCAAGACTGCTAGAGTGGGTTGCCATGCCCTCCTTCAGGGAATCTTCCCCACCCAGGGATCAAAACCATGTCTCTGCATCTCCTACATCTCAGGAGATTCTTCACTGTTGAGACAACAGATATGCTATGGAAACATTAATTTAAAGAAAACATAGTAGGCTGTATTGGTTAACTGACAGGCTTCCTGGTGGTTCAGATGGTAAAGAATGTGCCTGCCATGTGGGAGACCTGGGTTTGATTCCTGGTTTGGGCAGATGCCCTGGAGGAGGGCATGGCAACCCACTCCAGTGTTCTTTCCTGGAGAAGCCCCATGGACAGAGGAGCCTGGCAGGCTACAGTCTATGGGGTCACAAAGGGTCAGACACGACTGAGTGACTAAGCGTGGGACACAATCAAGTAACTTTTAGGACAAGGACCAGATACAGAGAGGGGTATTTATCCTAATGATAAAATGTTTAATTCATCAAGAATACATATGATTACTGAATCAGAATGTACTTAGCAAAGGAAGTTTAAAATTCTCAAAGAAAACTTACAGGAATAAGCGGAGAAAGAGACAAACTAGCAATTAGAATTGGAATTTCCCTGGCAATCCAGTAGTTAAGATCCCTAGATTTCAATGCAGGGGGCACAAGTTCTATCCCTGCTTGAGCAAATAAGATTTCTTATATCATATAGAAAATTCAACCCAAGATAGATTAAAGGTTTACAAAAACCACACAACTCCTAGAAGAAAGCATAGAAGAAAAATTCTTTGGCATGGGTCTCCACAAGGATGGTTTTGAGCTAGACGCCAAAAGCACAAGCCACAAAAACAAAGCTAGACAGTAGGATCCATCAAACTGAAAACTTCTGCACAGCAAAGGAAACAATGAACAAACTGAAAAGACGGTGTTCTTCTAATGCTCCAGGGATCTCTGAGGCTGGAGGAGACTGCAGCAGCGCTGCGGGCAAGAGAGTGGGGTGAGAGAGGATGGTCACGTCCCAGGTCATGTCCGAGTCCCTGGGATGGCTGCCAAGCGTGGGTACTTGGCTTCACATAGGCAGGAATTCAAGAGCGAGTCACGGTGAAGTGAAAGAAGGTCAATCCAGGGAGGAAACACTCTATACAGAGTGTTGGTCATCCTGGAAGGCAAGCCCAGCTCCAGGGTATGGGGCTGTCAGTGTTTATAGGGGTGGGTCATTTCATAGGCTAATGAGATGGAGGAGTATGCCAGCTATTTTGTGGAAAGGGTGGGGATTTCCAGGAACTGGGTCAGCACCCACTTTTGGACCTTTATGGTCAGCCCTGGAACTGTCATGGTGCCTCTGGGTGTGTCACCTAGCTGCCGTATTTCAAAGGGATTTAAAAATATATATTTACTTCAGGTCTCAGTTGTGGTATGCAGGATATTCACCTCAGCACACTGGCTTTGATGGCCCATGGCAAGTGAAGGAAATGGCGACCCACTCCAGTATTCTTGCCTGAAAAATTCCATGGGCAGGGGAGCCTGGTGGGCCAAGGTCCATGGGGTCGCAAACATTCGGACATGACTGAGGGACCTCACTTTCTTTCTTTCACGTGGAATCCTACTTCCCAGGCCAGGGACTGAACCCACATCCCCTGCGTTGCAAGGCAGATGCTTACAACTGGACCACCAGGAAGTCCCTGTCATTCTTTAAGAGGTTGTGCTCCACCCACTTCCTGTCTCTTTGCACCAGATAGCGGTCCTTTGACAGCACTGTGGGAGCTCTCACCTTACAGGAGAATGTCCAGGTGAGGTTCTCAGGACGCTGTGCTGACTGCAGGCGGCAGCCAGGACCCTGTGAAGAGAGGCTGATTTTGCTCCAAGTTACATCACTGCCACTTAGCAGGCTGAGGCCTTGGACACACATTTTTGTTGGATTTGCAGCCAATTTCAATTGACTTTTTAAGTCAGTTTTGCCTGTGGCCTCACACATGGCTTTCTAGTCCTCAGGACCATCTTGTATAAAACTTGGGTCATACCTACCTGGAGGCTTTGCTTAGAGGAACTCAAAGTGGTAACTTGAATACAAGTGGCCAGCTACTGAGCAAGGCTCATTGCAAAATATAAGTGTGGGACAAGTTCAAAGAAAAAACTCCTCAAAGTGTCAGTGGGGTAGCACAGCATTAGACTCAGCCCTAGTCCCCTTCTGAGGACAGGTGTGACCGGGGTGTGACGCGGGTGACCATCAGAAGCCATGGCACCCACCCCATCCACAGGAGAAGGGAACTGGGAACAACAGCCTCTGCCCATTAATACGCAGGGCTCTGTGCTGGGAACACCTCTGTTTGTGGAGGTGTAGATGTGAAGGGCTTTGCTCTTCAAAACCTTATCTGTAGGACTGGGACACCCCTTCTTGCCTGAGGAAGTGATGCACTCTCCCGGAAAGACACTGCCTCAATTTCCTACTCACAGGTTAAAGGTTTGGAGACACAGCATTTATCTTCCCTTTAAAGAATGAGACCCTGAGTTACCTCTCAGCCCAGGCATGAAGCTACCATGATCCACATGGCCTTGTTTGGCTTTTAAACTGTGAAAACTAATAATCCATTTAGACTTCACCTAAAATTAACCCTTTGCTCTCTCCTATATTAACTCATCTCTGGTTTCTGGTGAGCCACCCCATGGTTTCTTGGGTGTGTGACCTCCTTGCTAAACAACAGGACCCTTCCCTGATGGACAGAGATGCCCCTGGGCTTTATCTCCAGATTAACAGCTCTGCAAAGGAGTCGTCTTTAGATCTTGCCTAGGAAAAATAAGCAACTGCAATTGTAGAATTCCTACAAGGGCCATGTCCCACTAGTGAGGAACTGTGGCAAGAAACTCTCTTGAAACTCACCATGGCACCATGCAAGCCTATTGGAAACTTCCTTCTGTGAAAACTCATGCCCGGTCTTACACATAAAACTGCATTATCTTGCTTAAACTGCATCTTCCTTAAAAGAAAAAAAAATCTGCTGTGCTGCAAACCATAGATCGTTAAAACACTCCAATTTTTATTTTGTTTACTTATTCAGGCTACATCAGGTCGTTGTTCTGGCATGAGGGTTCTAGTTCCCTGACCTGCTATGCTTGGGAGTACAGTCTTACCCACTGGACCATCAAGGAAGTCCCGGGAAACAGCATTTTTTAAAATTACATTTAAATAACACTTTGAATTGGAGTATAGCTGACTAATAATGTTGTGATGGTTTCAGGTGGAAAGCAAAGAGACACAGCCGTGCGTATACATGTATCCATTCTCCCCCAAGCTCCCTTCCCATCCAAGCTGTCACATAACATTAAGCAGAGTTCCCTGAAAAACAGCATTTCAAGAAGAGTAATCAAAAATCTTCCAGCAAACAAAAGCCAGGACCAGATGGCTTCACAGCTGAATTCTACCAAAAATTTAGAGAAGAGCTAACACCTATCTTACTCAAACTCTTCCAGAAAATTGCAGAGGAAGGTAAACTTCCAAACCCATTCTATGAGGCCACCATCACCCTAATTCCAAAACCAGACAAAGATGCCACAAAAAAAGAAAACTACAGGCCAATATCACTGATGAACATAGATGCAAAAATCCTTAACAAAATTCTAGCAAACAGAATCCAACAACATAGTAAAAAAATCATACACCATGACCAAGTGGGCTTTATCCCAGGAATGCAAGGATTCTTTAATATCCACAAATCAATCAATGTAATACACCACATTAGCAAATTGAAAGATAAAAACCATATGATTATCTCAGTACATGCAGCGAAAGCCTTTGACAAAATTCAACACTCATTTATGATTAAAACTCTCCAGAAAGCAGGAATAGAAGGAACATACCTCAACATATAGAAAAGCATATATGACAAAACCCACAGCAAGCATCACCCTCAATGGTGAAAAATTGAAAGCATTTCCCCTGAAATCCGGAACAAGACAAGGGTGCCACTTCTCAACGCACTACTATTCAACATAGTGTTGGAAGTTTTTGGCCACAGCAATCAGAGCAGAAAAAGAAGTAAAGGAATCCAGATAGGAAAAGAAGAAGTGAAACTCTCGCTGTTTGCAGATGACATGATCCTCTACATAGAAAACCCTAAAGACTCTTCCAGAAAATTACTAGAGCTAATCAATGAATATGGTAAAGTTGCAGGATTTAAATTAACACACAGAAATCCCTTGCATTACTACATACTAACAATGAAATAACAGAAAGAGAAATTAAGGAAACAATACCATTCACCATTGCAACAAAAAGAATAAAATACTTAGGAGTATATCTACCTAAAGAAACAAAAGACCTATACATAGAAAACTATAAAACACTGATGAAAGAAATCAAAGCGGACACAAACAGATGGAGAAACATAACGTGTTCATGGACTGAAAGAATCAATATTGTCAAAATGGCTATTCTACCCAAACCAATCTATAGATTTAATACAATCCCTATCAAGCTACCAACAGTATTTTTCACAGAACTAGAACAAATAATTTCACAATTTGTATGGAAATACAAAAAACCTTGAATAGCCAAAGTAATCTTGAGAAAGAAGAATGGAACTGGAGGAATCAACCTGCCTGACTTCAGACTCTACTACAAAGCCACAGTCATCAAGACAGTATGGTACTGGCACAAGGACAGAAATACAGATCAATGGAACAGAATAGAAAGCCCAGAGATAAATCCACGAACCTATGGACACCTTATCTTTGACAAAGGAGGCAAGGATATACAATGGAAAAAAGACAACCTCTTTAACAAGTGGTGCTGGGAAAACTGGTCAACCACTTGTAAAAGAATGAAACTAGAACACTTTCTAACACCATACACAAAAATAAACTCAAAATGGATTAAAGATCTAAATGTAAGACCAGAAACTATAAAACTCCTAGAGGAGAACATAGGCAAAACACTCTCCGACATAAATCACAGCAAGATCCTCTATGACCCACCTCCCAGAATATTGGAAATAAAAGCAAAACTAAACAAATGGGACCTAATGAAACTTAAAAGCTTTTGCACTACAAAGGAAACTATAAGTAAGGTGAAAAGACAGCCCTCAGATTGGGAGAAAATAATAGCAAATGAAGAAACAGACAAAGGATTAATCTCAAAAATATACAAGCAACTCCTGAAGCTCAATTCCAGAAAAATAAATGACCCCAATCAAAAAATGGGCCAAAGAACTAAACAGACATTTCTCCAAAGAAGACATACAGATGGCTAACAAACACATGAAAAGATGCTCAACATCACTCATTATCAGAGAAATGCAAATCAAAACCACAATGAGGTACCATTACACGCCAGTCAGGATGGCTGCTATCCAAAAGTCTACAAGCAATAAATGCTGGAGAGGGTGTGGAGAAAAGGGAACCCTCTTACACTGTTGGTGGGAATGCAAACTAGTACAACCACTATGGAGAACAGTGTGGAGATTCCTTAAAAAACTGGAAATAGAACTGCCATATGACCCAGCAATCCCACTTCTGGGCATACACACTGAGGAAACCAGATCTGAAAGAGACACGTGCACCCCAATGTTCATCGCAGCACTGTTTATAATAGCCAGGACATGGAAGCAACCTAGATGCCATCAGCAGATGAATGGATAAGGAAGCTGTGGTACATATACACCATGGAATTTTACTCAGCCGTCAAAAAGAATTCATTTGAACCAGTCCTAATGAGATGGATGAAACTGGAGCCCCTTATACAGAGTGAAGTAAGCCAGAAAGATAAAAAACATTACAGCATACTAACACATATATATGGAATTTAGAAAGGTGATAACGATAACCCTATATGCAAAACAGAAAAAGAGACACAGAAATACAGAACAGACTTTTGAACTTGTGGGAGAATGTGAGGGTGGGATATTTCAAAAGAACAGCATGTATACCATCTATGGTGAAACAGATCACCAGCCCAGGTGGGATGCATGAGACAAGTGCTCGGGCCTGGTGCACTGGGAAGACCCAAAGGGAGCAGATAGAGAGGGAGGTAGGAGGGGGGATCGGGATGGGGAATACATGTAAATCCATGGCTGATTCATGTCAATGTATGACAAATACCACTAGAATATTGCAAAGCAATTAGCCTCCAACTAATAAAAATAAATGAAAGAAAAAAAAAAAATCGTGCAGGTTGTGTGTAGGGAGGACTTTAACTCAAACCCAAGTGGGTTTGATTCCGAAGACCATCTTTTATGAAATATTCAACAATCCCAGAAAACTAATTTACTTACTGAATTATATAAACAACAAATTTATATATTTGTTTATATATATATATATTTGTTTATATATAAATAAAAAATACTTTAGCTTAAGTGTGATCTGTGTATCACTTGGGATATACTTATCCTACCAGATCGTTTGTTGATCACCTGAAATCCAAGTTAAACTGGGTGTCCTACATTTTCCCTGCAGCCCTCCTCAGGAGACAGCATGCTCCAGGCTGTGCTGTGGTAACAGCGCCTCCAGATCTTAGCATCTTAAAAGAGACAAAGTTAATTCTTGCTCAAATGACGCCAACCCGTGAGGAACTAGGGGCTCTGAGCAGACCCCACCCCCGAGGAGCAGCCACCACTGTGGGCGCTGCTGGTCCTGTGTCCGAGGAAGGCGCTCGCAGGATTCTCATGCTGGCGATTAATGGGACCAGGCCTGAAGGGAAATGTCAGACACCTTCCTGACTCACGAATTTGGTGGTTTTTCAGACCACAGTAAAGTATATGCTGTGTTTGACCTGAGATGTTGCACTCCATCACAGGCCAAGGACACAGGACAGAGTCTCTGGAATGCAGCCCACTTTCCCTTCCTTCCCACACTACTTAAAAGGTGATTCCATTCTGGGTGTATCCCTGCAGGTTCAGGGCATGACCCAGCACCAGTCTACACCTAGATTCTGAATACACCAGCCTTGGACTGGATTCATGGGGCTCAGATTCTCCCAGGACTTTCGGAAGAAGGCAAAAGCTTAGAAGACCACAGTGGGCACAGGTGAGCTCCCAGCTACATGCCCCAGGACTGCATCCAGGAGTGGGCAGGTCTTTCCTGTCTCAGACAGCCAGACATGAGCCAGCCTACATGAGCACCCAGACCTCAGAGGCAACAGAACAGGCCTGTGCTCACATCAGGCTCTGAGTTTCCCTGAGGTTTGTAATTAACTCCTGGGGGGAATGGGCATGGTCTGCTTTGTAAGGGACCTTGGCATGAAGCTTAAGGAAATGTATCATATTGTCATCCCTGTAATATTACAGGAATTGCAGCTGCTGAATGCTTCTCCCTGTGGCTGCGGACCTGGAGCCTTTATAAAGTGAGCGAGCACACCGTCCTGTCTAGTCTCAGCTGGGAAGCCAGCCAGCCATGAGGGTCTACTACCTTCTCTTTGAGTTCCTCTTCTTGTTCTTGCTGCCTGTTCCAGGTAAGATGTGCTGGGAAATGACAGGACTGAATGGATTGAGAATTTGTTAGTCAGAGTCAGCCCTCTCCATTCATTTGGGAATCTTAGATAAACTAGTTTTGTTGCTTGAGAACTGGACATTACCAGTTTTTCTCCTTTATTTTACTTGACAAAGACCATCAAGAAGCTCAAAGTAGGGTCTCCATCCCTTCTGATTCACTCTTAAGAGGCTAATCAGCTCACAGACCATCCCTCCATGGGAGGATTGTTATACCTGTTCATGAGACAGGAAGAAAGTGATGTAAATCTTTATTTATTTATTTTATGTGTAAATCTTTTAATACCAACAGGAAATCGAACTTAATCTGAGGACAGAAGCACAGGTTCCCTTTTATTAGCTTAGCGGTTGGAGGTACAGTCTTTCGGTCTCTTAAGGACTCGGGGACCATCGTGACCCCTGCCTCCCAGGTGTCAGTTCACAAGGGGGCTGCCACGGTCACGCCACTTTCTCAGCTGAGCCGAACCCACAGACGCATGGTGGGTAGCTAGCCCCACCTTCTTCTTTGCTCCAGATGGTATAGAGAAAGGAAAAAGACATAAAAGAACAAAAAATGGCGATGTATAACTTACTAGAGGGATTCCAAACGCCCTGGACTTGCACCGCGGCCTTCCTAAATCCTTCCGTGCGCTTAGTTTCTTCAACCGCAGGCAATAGCGGAATCATAAGCGGGTTACAAAAGTATTATTGCAAAAGAAGAAGCGGCCGGTGTGCTCTGATTGGCTACCTTCCAAAGGAGGAACAGATAGGCCGCTGTGCCCTTAGTGGCCAAAAATGCTGCCAGAAAAAGAAATGAAATATCCAGCATCACGAGGAGAACGTTGCATAGTGTGAAAATGCCTCCTTATAGACTCCAGAAGCCAAATCAAATTAAAGACTTTTAACAAAAAATTAGAAGCTTGATTATTATCATGATTATTTTTTAACATTCTCTTTATGGTGCTAGTTGTTACCAAACAGGCAACTTAGAAAGTGTTAATGACTCCCCTTTAATTCAAATAAAGTATAATCCCTAGAGGAAGCCACAAGAGGCTCTCAGATGATGTTCCAAAGATTTTCAGATTTTATTCCTCTTTCACAACTTTCACCCCACAATGAGGCTGGACCACTTGTTCTTTCTGAAACACTTCCTTTGCCTTCTGTCACCCATCTGAGCTTCCCAGTCTGTCCATCTGTCATAGCATCTCCCCATCAAATCCATCTCTGAAACTTCAGGGCATCCCTGAGGGTCTTCCCAGGGCCTGCTGAGCACTTTCCAGCTCAGAGACACGGGATCCTGGCTCCTCCTCAACCTTGCCCTTAGCTTTCCTCTTCTCTTGCTTCTGTTCCGACTGAACTCAGGCCTGGATAAAATCTCTCCTCCAGCTATGTCTCCAAACCCATCTCTCAGGGGCACCTCAAATTCTACCTCCTTCTAGAAAACATATTTGTTTCCCCAACAAATATGATCTTTCCTTTTAAAAGGGTTCTGATCTGAGTGCTCCATCTATGACTCCTGCTTGATTTTTACATTCACTACATTTGCATATTTCCAATCTCCATATTTGGTTGCAGATTTTGAAGGATGCTTCATCATTTCAACACTCCTGGCCCAATGTTTTGGCACAAAAGCTGCTCAACAAGTGTTTATTGTGACCCCATGGACTGGGGCCCACCAGGCTCCACTGTTCATAAGACTCTTCAGGCAAAAATACCGCAGTGGGTTGCCATGTCCTCCTTTCTGCGAACTGAAGTACATTCCGAGGCACTGTAACTATTTAATGGTCTCTGGAGGTTGATACAGCATGATTCCAGCAAATGTGGTGGCAGGTCCATCACCCCCAACTAGAGCCCCAAGTCAAGGAACTGAGTTCTCAGGAAGAAAGGGCAAACACTCAAAGACAACAGCTTGGACCCCAAAATTCAGCATTAAAAGAAAAAGAAAAAGGACGTGATGGGACTGTATGCTGCCCTTCTACAGTACACAACTAAGGAACCAGGCAAAACCTGTGAAACTGCTGATTCAGACTCTGGCACAAGCAATGCAGGACCGTAATGAGGAGAGCAGAAAACAGGTGAGGTGAGGGACTTCCCCAGAGGTCTGGGGCTGGGATTCTGTGCTGCCAGCTCAGGGCGCCTGGGTCCACCCCTGGTCACGGAACTAGATCCCACATGCTTCAGCTAGATTCTGCCTGCTGTGATTAAGGTCCAAGGCAGTCAAATGAATGAATTAGCTAATTAAATGCTTAAAATATCTGTGCTCAACCATTTAAGAGAAAAGAAAAAAAAAAAACCGAAGTGAGACTTATGACATCTCCAGCCTCTACAGATTTCCAGGCCTAAAGCATAGGGAACAAGAACCCAAACAGGCCAACAATTCTTCTGAGTCTAAGGGAGTGGGGTCAAAGTTCAGAGAGTTCAGACATCTTCACTTCTGGACAGAAAACCGGCAACAGGCCTCAGGATCAGGGCTGTGTGCCTGTGTGCTAAGTCGCTCCAGTTGTGTCCGACTATTTGCCACTCTGGACTGTGGAGTTGCTGAAAGCATAGGGGAAAACTGTACTTTTCATTCAATTCCAAAAGTGCTCTAAAAAAATGAAGTCTATGATACTAGATGGAATTTTGGTTCAGCCTTATGGAATAAACTGTGATGCTAAGATTCTAGACACTACCTTAAGGAAAGAGATGATCATTTCACTAAAAGCAGCAACAACAACAGAAAAAAGAATAATATCAATTATCTATTAAAAAAACCCACTTAAGTTATCAAATATAAAGGCAAATGGATTTAAAGTGAAAGGATGGAAACAGATATGCTGCTGCTGTTGTTTAGATGCTCAGTCGTGTCCAACACTCTTGTGACCCCTATGGAATCATCCAGGCAAGGTTACTGCACCGGGTTGTCATGCCCTCCTTCAGGGAATCTCCCCCACCCAGGAATCAAAACCATGTCTCCGCATCTCCTGCATCTCAGGCAGATTCTTCACTGTTGAGACAACAGATATGCTGTGGAAACATTAATTTAAAGTAAACAGAGGAGGCTGTATTGGGTAATTGACAGGCTTCCTGGTGGCTCGATGGTAAAGAATCTGCCTGCCCTGTGGGAGACCTGGGTTCGATTCCTGGTTTGGGAAGATGCCCTGGAGGAGGGCATGGCAACCCACTCCATTGTTCTTGCCTGGAGAATCCCCATGGAGAGAAGAGCCTGGCAGGCTACAGTCTATGGGGTCACAAAGCGTGAGACACAACTGAGTGACTAAGCATGGCACACAATTAAGTAACTTCTAGGACAAGGACCAGATATAGAGATGGGTACTTATCCTAATGAGAAAATGTTTAATTCATCAAGAATAATGAGATAGATGAAACTGGAGCCCATTATACTGAGTGAAGTAAGCCAGAAAGTTAAAGAACATTACAGCATACTAACACATATATATGGAATTTCGAAAGATGGTAATGATAACCCTATATGCAAAACAGAAAAAGAGACACAGATGTACAGAACAGACTTCTGGACTCTGTGGGAGAAGGTGAGGGTGGGATGTTTTGAAAGAACAGCATGTATATTATCTATAGTGAAACAGATCACCAGCCCAGGTGGGATGCATGAGTCAAGTGCTCGGGCCTGGTGCACTGGGAAGACCCAGAGGGATCGGGTAGAGAGGGAGGTGGGAGGGGGGATCGGGATGGGGAATACATGTAACTCCATGGCTGACTCATGTCAATGTATGACAAAACCCACTGCAATGTTGTGAAGTAATTAGCCTCCAACTAATAAAAATAAATGAAAAAAAAAATACATCTGAGTAGTGAATCAGAATGTACGTAGCAAAGAAAGTTTAAAATTCTTAAAGAAAACTTATATGAATAAGCGGAGAAACAGACAAATTAGCAAAAGTGTCAGTGGGGGAGCACAGCATTAGACTCAGCCCTAGTCCACTTCTGAGGACAGGTGTGACCCAGGTGACCATCAGAAGCCATGGCACCCACCCCATCTACAGGAGAAGGGAACTGGGAAAAACAGCCTCTGCCCATTAACACCCAGGGCTCCATGCTGACACAGCTGAGTTTGTGGAGTCATAGATTGAAGGGCTTTGCTCTTCAAAACCTTATCTGTAGGACTGGGACACCCCTTCTTGCCTGAGGAACTGAGGCACTCTCCCGGAAAGACACTGCCTCAATTTCCTACTCACAGGTTAAAGGTTTGGGGACACAGCATTTCTCTTCCTTTTAAAGAATGAGACCCTGAGTTGCCTCTCAGCCCAGGCATGAAGCAACCATGATCCACATGGCCTTGTTTGGCTTTGAACCTGTGAAAACTAATAATCCATTTAAACTTTACCTACAATGAACCCTTCCCTCTACCTTATATTAAGTCATCTCTGGTTTCTGGTGAGCCACCCCATGGTTTCTTGGGTGTGTGACCTCCTTGCTGAAGCAACAGGACCCTTCCCTGATGGACAGGGATGCCCCTGGGCTTTATCTCCAGATTAACAGCTCTGCAAAGCAGTCATCTTTAGATCTTGCCTAGGAAAAATAAGCCACTGCAATTGGAGAATTCCTACAAGGGCCATGTCCCACTAGTGAGGAACTTGGGCAAGAAACTCTCTTGAAATTCACCATGTCAATAAAAAAATCTAAAAAAAAAAAAAAAGAAATTCACCATGTCACCGTGCAAGCCTTTTGGAAATTTCCTTCTGTGAAAACTCATGCCCGGTCTTACACATAAAACTGCATCATCTTGCTTAAACTGCATCTTCCTTAAAAGAAAAAAAAAATCTGCCGTGCTGCAAACCATAGATCATTGAAAGGCACCAATTTTTATTTTGTTAATTTATTTAGGCTACAGCAGGTCATCGTTGTGGCATGTGGGTTCTAGTTCCCTGACCTGCTATGCTTGGGAGTACAGTCTTACACAATGGACCATGATGGAAGTTCTGGAAAACAGCATTTTAAAAAATTACATTTAAAAAAACTTTGAATTGGAGTATACCTGACTAATAATGTTGTGATGGTTTCAGGTGGACAGCAAAGAGACACAGCCATGCATATACATGTATCCATTCTACCCCAAACTCCCTTCCCATCCAAGCTGTCACATGACATTAAGCAGAGTTCCCTGAAAAACAGCATTTTCAATGAAGAGCCACTGTAGACAACGATTTAGTCTCACTTCTTTCTCTAGTGTAGTATTAGAGCATGCATGTAAATTAACCCTGTAGCATAGATTTTGACTGCAAGGTCCATAAATAAACAGATACATATATATATCTTATGTATCAGTTCAGTTCAGTCACTCAGTCATGTCTGACTCTTTGCAACCCCATGAATCACAGCAGGCCAGGTCTCCCTGTCCATCACCAACTCCGGGAGTTCACTCAAACTCACGTCATCAAGTTGGTGATGCCATCCAGCCATCTCATCCTCTGTCATCCCCTTCTCCTCCTGCCCCCAATCCCTCCCAGCATCAGGGTCTTCACCAGTGAGTCAACTCTTTGCATGAGATGGCCAAATATTGGAGTGTCAGCTTCAACATCAGTCCTTCCAATGAACACACAGGACTGATCTCCTTTAGGATGGACTGGTTGGATCTGTATAGATAATGATATATATATAAGTAGATGATGTCTACCTCTCTCACATATCATGTAGAGCTAAAGCAGAAGGAATCATGATCAAGACAACTTATTTTCCATCAGAAAATTTCTATGCCTGGGTGCCAGCCAGGGATTCTGTCTGTTGGAGTCACCCTGCATGGCTTTGCCGAGCCTCAGATGTGAGATGCTGAGCCACAGTGTGGAACCTGAACAAGACTGAAGTTCTGGAGGCTCCTTCAGGACTGGGTCCACCCGGGGTACCCACATTTCGAAGGTCTTGGAGTTCCACTCAGAGCTGCATGGCAAGCTCCATCCTGAACTTTAGCATTTCTGTAAAGCTAGGTCAGTGTCTCTCCAGCACTGAGATGGATGGATGTTACTAAGTGAGGGCTGTTACTTAGTGATGGAGGTCCCTCTTAATCCAGTGAATGGATCCCCACTGCTGGGCCTTTGTGATACTCAGCTGGGGAGATGCGTTCAGTGGCAGTATCATCCTCCCACTCTGTCTTGATGAAAGGAAACGGAGCACCCATCTGCCCATCATGTGTCCCACTGAGATTTTATGAGACTGGCATGTGATTGTCTTACAGTGAATTAAGAAAAGGTTTTTTTCCCTCTTTCTTTTTTCCCTTTTGCATCTTTCTTCACTTTAACTGTTCCTAACCTACAGTCTGCACTGATAACCAAGTTTCTTCTTCTCAGAAGACTAACCGATTATGCAGATTACATCTGGTACCTATTGCCCTCCATTTCTGCAGGAGTCACATCTGCATCTGTTATCCTTTAATTTAGTCTAGCCACATCCTGATACTTAACTCTATCGCATCATAAACCTCCCCGTGTAGTTTAATTTCCCTTCCTTTGCTCTGTGTTCCTCATGTTGATGCTTAACTTTACGGTACAGTCTTTGGAAGCCACCCCCTAGTGGTTTGGTTTCCCCCTTCTGTATTACAGGAAGAAAGTTGCCAGGAAATCCCCAAAGGACAATGGACCCAACCACCAGGACCAACTGCCAGACCCAAAAACCAGCTACCTGATTCTGGCCTTGACTGTTTCCAAACAGCCCAAAAAGAGATCATTCAGGACCCCTAAACCTTTTGCGGTGTATCTCCAACCCCTGACTGAGAGCACCAATTGTATGATGCCCTCGATTCCCAATGGAGGGGAGACAGTCTCCTTGAGGCAAGAGCCTACTGTGTTCTCCCTTCAGCCAGCTTAAGGGTTGAAACTATCTTTCCCTTTGCTCCAAACTCTGTCTCCACAAGTTTTATTCAGCTCCGGTGGGCAGAGAAAACCAAGATTTTGGCGGCGACTGTTGCTGCCAAGCCGTAAAAGGCTAGCTGGCGTGGGGAGAGGGTTGGGACCACTGGGTCTCTTCCCTCAGGGCCCCAGGGGCCCGAAAGAGGATGGCTGTCTCTGCGGATGCTGGGAGTCAGCAAGTCTTGCTCAGGGTGTGAAACTGCCTCTGGACGAGTCAGTTCCTATTTGGGCTTGAAACAGCCTTTCAGGAAAACAGTGTATGTGTGAGTTGCTTGGTTGTGTCTGCCTCTCTGCAACCCCATAGACTGCAGCACACCAGGCCCCTACACTCATGGGACTCTCCAGGCAAAAACACTGGAGTTGGTTGCCATTTCCTTCCCAAAACAACTAGAGAAATAAAGAAAGTGGAGTCACTCAGTCGTGTCCGACTCTCTGCGACCCCATGGATTGTAGCCCACCAGGCTTCTCCATCCTTGGAATTTCCAGGCAAGAGGACTGGTGTGGGTTGCCATGTCCTTCTGAACAGGAAACCAGTGGGCAGATTCAAAGCCCTGGAGGGGTGAGGGTGGGGCTGGGGAGCGGGTAAGCCAAGGTTGAGCAAGAAGTCTGTGCCCCTGCCAGGGGAGACAGGCCCCTGGGCCTTGCCACACCCTTGCCCAACAGCTGAACTGACTTCCAGGGAGAAGCATCTGGTCAAAAGGGAGGCAGGAAAGCTTTTTCTGGGGTTTTCAACAGCCTCATTAGCATAAGAGAGACTGACCCTGCTCTGTGCTATAAAGGCCAGTCCCAGGACACACAGAAAGAGACTCAGTTAACCAGTTCAGAAGAACCAAATCCACAGCCAGCGCGGAATTCCTCCTGGAACCTGGGACCTTTATAAAGCGGCAAGCGCAGCCTCTGCTCCAGCGTCAGCCCCAGAGCTCAGGCCGCCAGCATGAGGCTCCATCACCTGCTCCTCATGCTCCTCTTCCTGGTCCTGTCTGCTGGGTCAGGTGAGCTCCTGGGAGCCCCGGGGGAGCCGCGGGCTCTCTCTCCTGTTTCTACCCCCTTCTGTCCTGCTACCCTCATCTACACGGGGTCAGACTAAACCCACCATCTGTGATGCTTCTGAGAAGCCAGGCCTGAGTCCTTAGTAGCGAGAGGGGTCTGAGAACCGCCCTGCAAAGTTCCTGGCTGTTTCTAAGCCACTCTAGCGCGTCAAACCTTCTGAGCCCATCTCCTCATTGGTGTCATGAGGACGAAACAGAAGATGCCTCTGTTAAGGGACTCTCCTTTGTATCTTTTTCATAAAAGCAAGAAATCTGATTTTGTCCCATTACAGAAGCGCAGAATGTCGCTTTATAAATCTTTCTACTTGAAGGGGGGCGGCTCTGGGCAACCAGAGAAGTCCAGAGGAGAGTCAGGCCGAGCCTGGGCTTTGGGAGCTGCCCTTGGGTAGCTCCGTGCTGAGTCTCCTCAACAGGAACGTCCTCCAGGACACGTCGCTGATGATGTGACACTCGGTCCTCAAATGGGAGGCAGCACATCCAAAGCAGTGTTCAGATCGGATGTCTAATTTTCATCTTACCCTTGATATTTCCAGAAATAAGATGAAAATATGTAGGAAGAAAGGAAAGAGGGAGGGAGGGAGAGAGAGGTTGCGGAGACTGAGACCTGACAACTGATTAGATGTCAAAATGAAGTTGAAAAGCCCTTGTCATCAGTGTTGTTTATGATTGTAACCCAACTCTTACACAGTGGCAGGGAGAGAGGCCAGGGGGTTAAGGATGACCGCTGCTCAGTGCCCGAGACCCGGGTTCAATCCCTGGGGGGGTGATCTAGAGGGACCAGACGTGCCTTGTGGTCAGGGGGAAAAAGGCCTGTGACGGAGATGGAAAGGCCACTGGTCAGGAGGAAACCACAAGGGATGAGGAGAGGGGCTGACTCTCTCCAGTGCTGAGCTCTGAGTCAGTAGAGATAATGATACAAAATTTGTTTTCCGATCCATTATCACTCTCAGTTGTAAGTTACTTTGAGAGTAAGTTCTCTTTAAACAGTTCTTACACTTTCAGCTGCATCTTTTCCTCCTATCTCAGCTCCACTACTTGACTGACTCCTTGTGCTGGAAAACTAAACAGTGAAAATAGACGCCTACGGGCCTCTTCTGACTCCTGGCCGGAAGGTGGATGTAGCAGAGCTTATGGGTCTTTGCCCTCGAGGTGGAGCTGACCCCTCACACAACCATGCTCCTCACGCCCCAGTCCCTCAGCCTCTGTTTCTGGAAACGTGAAGGTCCTCCGGAGCCCGGGCAGGGTCAGTGTCTGTCTGTAAGCTGGTCCATGGTGTCCTGGACTCACATCCTGTTGTCACGAGGCCGTGTCCGCATCTCAGCACAGAAAGCCCCAGGGTCTCACTCAGAGGGCACACAGCTGCCCTTCTCGAGATGCCGCTTATCCTGCTGACACGTTCTTTCCCTCTTCGTTCTCTTTTTAGGATTTACTCAAGGAATAATAAGTTCTGTAAGCTGCCGTTTGAATAGAGGCATCTGTGTGCCAAACAGGTGCCCTGGCCGCATGAGACAGATTGGCACCTGTTTTGGGTTTAGAGTTAAATGCTGCAGATGAAGATAAAAGAAGGCGAGGAGGTGGCCAGGACCGATGCAGAGTCAGAAACTGCACCCTTCGACAGAGCATCTAAAATTGAAACCAGAATAAATTTTGTTCAAAATTAAAGAATTCCCCACTGGTCACTGAGGTTGTTGTGTGGTGTCTGATCCCAGGCTAATTCCGAAATCCCTGAGGATATTCTCTGAGCTCTTACGGGAACCATGGGGGAATCGTAGTGGGTGCTCTGACTTCCCTGTTCCTTGAGGGCCTGACCTTCCCCAGCCCCTCTGTGTGTGGTCCTTCCTGCTTTCCGGCCCAGGGCACCCTCGCCTGCCCCTCATCTCCCCTCAAACATGCACCCCAGGGGTCCAGAATCACCAGAACACCAGTCCCGTAGGAAACCCCCGTCCCCTGCTTCAGGAGGAAACCCCTTCCTCTGTCCCCCTGCAGTCCTCACTTCCTTTTGGTTTATGCTTCTTACTCCTGCCTGTGCACACATGGATACACTTCCGATTCCCTTTTGGGCTGTAAGGTCTCTATAGGCATGGACTTGTCCTATTCCTGGATGTGCCGGGCATTGAGCCGAGACATTGCTTCACCAACTGCCATCAGTTGAATGACACAGTTGTCATGGACAAAGCATGTCTCTCTGTGTGAACATGATAGGATGCAACTAAATGCGATGGAAAAACAAGTCCTGTGGAAGCACAATTCAGTGAGGACAACACAGCACGGAACTCAGAGCCCACCAGGGCAGGGTTAGCACGCGGACCTCAGCCTGCCTGCATTTTCTTCAGAGGGTTGCCCAGTTAAACCAAGAGCCTGGCTGGTGCAGGCGGTATGTGTGAGCAGCTCTCTGGTCTTAACACTAATTCTTCCCTCAGTGCAAGCTGAGCTCACCAAGGGGATGGTGTTAGGAGACAGGGCCTTTGGGAGGTGATTTGGTCATAAGTGTGGGACCCTCCTGGGTGGAATGAGGCCCTTTATGAAAGAGGCCCCAGAGAGATCGCTCACCCTTGTGCCCTCTGAGGACACAGGGAGAAGACTGCCGTCCACCAGCCACCTGCTCTGTCTTGATCCTGGAGCTCCCAGCCTCCAAGACTGAGAAGTAGAGGTCTGTTTATAATAAGCCTCCTATTACAATACCACATGTAAAATAGATAGCCAGCGGGAATTAGCTGTATCACTCAGGGAACTCAGACAGGGGCTCTGCGACCAGCTGGAAGGGTGGGATGGGGACGGAGATGGGACGACGTTTCAGGAGGGAGGGGACATGGGTTAACGTGTGGATGATTCTTGTTGATGTATGACAGAAAACCTCGAAATTCTGTAAAGGAATCATCCTTCAATTAAAAAATACAGTGCAAAAAAGGAGCCACCTAGCCTTTGGTGTTTCTGTTTTAATAGCCTGAAAGGGCAGACACATGACAAGTGAGAATTCCAGCACAGGTGGAATTATGGTAACTAGTCACTGGCCCTTAAGATAAGGAAATGACCTGGATTAACTGACTGTGCCCAATGCCATCTCCTTACAAGGAGCCTTAGATGTGGAGGAGGGATGCAGTTCAGTGTCAGAGATGTGGGCTGAGAGACTAAACCAGCCCTGGCTCCCACTGACATGGAGGGGGGCCATAAGCGAAGGAGGGCAGGCAGCTTCTAAGCATGAAAACGATGGAAGCCTCCAGAAGGAACAGCATCCTGCTGACTCCGTGATTTGAAGCCAGCGAGACCCATTTGGGACTTTGGATCCTCAGAACCACAATAACAAGTATGTGTTCCTTTAAGCCACTTAGCTGGTGGCTATTTGTGAAGCTGTAACGGGATATCAATACAGCAATCGCTTAAAATCATGCCGTGAGCCTAAAATGAGGAGCTCAAAAGAGACAAACCTGTGTGTGTTTAATGGAAGAAAAAATGATAATGGCTGTCAACATTTTACTCAGCTTTATATTTCTTTTTTCACAGAAATGCCCATGGTGCATCTGCCAACTCCTTTTCATCTCAAAGGTTGTATTTGCGACTCAATCTTACATTCATATATCGTATATCCCTTTTATCCTTCATTTTTAATTTTTTTTATCATGGAAAGTTTATCTGACATTGAGTGTGGTTTGGTGGTACTGTTTATTAAACTTTTATCATATTCTTCATTGGGATTTCAATTTTTTATTTTTGCTTGACTTTTTAGTTGTTATTGTAAAAGTATCTGCTGATGTTTTATTGCCATGACATTTCTGAGTGTCTTGTTGGACTATTGCATGGGAGGAATGCTCTTCTCATTTCAACACCAAGAAGAGGATGGCTTTTCCATGTGACTCATGAACCAAAGAGCTTCCTGCTCTGGTCCATAACCAATGATTCCACCTGGATCCTGGATCTCATTTCTCTTGCTTACTTGTGGGTGAGGCCTAAATGAGCTCCACCTCTTGCCTCCATCTACTCAATCTATTGTCAATGCAGTGGCACCCCACATCAGTCCTCTTGCCTGGAAAATTCCATGGACGGAGGAGCCTGGTAGGCTGCAGTCTGTGGGGTCCCTCGGAGTTGGACATGACTGAGCCACTTCACTTTCACTTTTCGCTTTCATGCACAGGAGAAGGACATGGCAACCCACTCCAGTGTTCTTGCCTGGGAAAACCCAGGGACGAGGGAGCCTGGTGGGCAGCCGTCTACGGGTCCCACGGAGTCAGACACGACTGAAGTGACTAAGCAGCAGTAGCACTGCATCTATAAAAACTAACAGCAGGGATTGACCCGGAGTCCAGTGGTTAGAGACTTCATGCTGCCAATGCAGGGGGCTGGAATCCATCCCTGGTTGTGGAACTAAGACTCCACATGCTAAGGAAGAGGCCAATAGTTCCAAAACAGACAAACAAAACACACCCCCCAAATGCCAGTGTTTAAAAAAATAAAACCTAAAAGCAGGAAACTGTTCTTCATTGACATGAGAGCAATCATGAGCTCGGTCTTCTTTGCGCTTAGATTTTCAGCAAAACTCTTCAGAAGGAGTGTCTGCAGCCCCCACTTCTCTCATCCTCTCAGGGGGATAGATACCATCAAGTCTGGCTGGTCCCACCCCTCTCCCCCAGGATGACTCCTGCCAACAGGGATCACAAGGCATTGTGTGACCTCACTCAGCCCTTCCCCTGCCCATTTTTGACCTGCCCCTCATTGTGTGGCAATGCAGAGGGGCTCTCAGGTGTCTCTGCCTGAGTGCATGGGCCGCAGTCCACCTGAGAAGGGCGGAGGAGCCAAGTGTAAGGTAGGTTTTTGGGAGAGAGAGAGAGACATCGGTGGTTGAAGAAGGGGTGGGAATAGATGCCTAACATTTAGGGAGTCAGTGTAAAGGATTGTTTTCCGTATAAGAGTACAAGAGAGAAATGTGACCCAATGCTTTTAGTTTATCCTTTCTTTTCTATTATTATAAAAGTACTGTTGCTGGGGCCAACGAAGTAAAACCCTCACAGCTATTCTGTAGCATTAGGTAAGACTTATTGAAACAGCTTACTACAAACACTGATTCTATTTTTAGGTTGATATCACTAAATTAAAATAGATCTCTACTTCGTGAAAGATTCAAATGCTGATCAAAAGATTAAGTGAAAATATTTTATTGCTAAGTTGTCTCAGGACAGACAGAAAAAAGTCAGAACATACAGTTCATGTAAGATGGAAGAGAGTCGGGTGAGTGAAGGCTAGAGACCATGATATATTATGCCAAGCTTTGACCTGTTATGTTGGGAATGTGTGAGTGGCTGCTTGTGCTCAGGAACACTTTGGCATAAAGAAACTTAATGGGCTCTCTCCAGACCCTCAAAACGCTAAGGATTATGCCTGAGCCTTCCTTCCTTTGCTCCTTGCCTCCTTCTCTCCCTGATTCCCTCCATTCATCCATTTATTCATTCACCTATAGGATGACGTTTCCATACTAGGACCTGTTCATACAGACGTTTGACTGACCACCTGCTCTATGCCTGGCTCTGTTCAAATGTGAGATAATAAAACAGGACTTGTTGCTTTAGAAATTTACATATAAAGATAAAGAGAGTTACGAACACTATAAAGCAAAACTGAGATGGAGAGAAGGAAGAGATGGAGAAAAATTTCAGTTATTTACCTGGTATGTGTGTGTGCTGAGTTACTTCAGTCATGTCCAACTCCTTCCAACCCCACGGACTACAGCCCATCAGGCTGCTCTGGCCATGGGATTTCCCAGACAAGAACAGTGGAGTTAGTTATTTGACATCCAGGGGATCTTGCTCACCCAGAGATCAAAGCTGCATCTCCTGCATTGGCAGGTGGGCTCTTTAGCACTAAGACCACCTGGGAAGCCCCACATCTAGTACCCTTCTATGCTTTTAACTTAAGAATATGCTGGTTTAATACCTGTAGTAAGAAATACTCTAGCCTATAAAGCCTCACCTGGTTGTGGTCTGTGTAAGAGACGACCTAGTAAGCTTGCTTAGTATGGATCAGTCTCTCTGGGAATGGTAGCAAGAAATATGTTGAGAGCGCAAAAGGAGAGAAGATCATTTCTGTTTCCAAAATTCTTTTTGCTTTTTCATTGCAAAAGGTGTGTGGAGGAGGGGCGGGTCGGTGCTGTATTTATTCTGAAAGGATAAAGAGACAGATGCAGCGATATCCAAAAAACTGAATAAATAAATGAATAATTTCTAAACAGAATGCAATTTTTAATGATTTTTCTCAAAAACAAAAAGAAAAAAAACCCCAAACCTCATAGCCATAAGGAGAAGTGACAACCAATGTGGAAACCCTGACTTCCTGCAAACCGCTCCCTTTACAAAAAGGAGACACTTGGGCCTGGGACCCTGAGTCCACAGATGAGACACCCTCAACTTACTCCCAGGCCATAACTGAATATCTCTAGTAGGGACTTCCCAGGTGGCTCAGTTGTAAGGAAACACAGGAGACCCAGATCCGATCCCTGGATCAGCAAGATCCCCTGGAGTAGGAAATGGCAACCCACTCCAGTACTCTTGCCTGGAAGATTCCATCAACAGAGGATCCAAGTGGGCTACATCCCCCGGGGTTGCAAAGAGTCCAACCAGACAGAGCAGAGTACCACCACCAGTCGGAATACAAGTCCTTTCTCTCTACCTGTTGGTCAAACTCTTTCCCACATCACCTGCCCAATTCAGGTGTGCCAACAGACAGCACCAGGTCGACCTGGAATCCAGAAAGCTCCTCTTCCATCATGAGGCTCCTGTACCTTCTCTTCCTCTTACTGATATGTCTCAACCAGATGACATCAGGTAACAAGTGGCTAAGCTGGCTTCAAACTTGGAGCCTGGAGTAGGGAAATTCAGGTTGATTCCTCATTCAGTGATATGCTGAAATATATAGCAACTGGATAATATATTTGAAAGAAGCATGCATATACAATATGCTCCATTTTTCAAATAAGGAAAGAGAAGCTTAAAGTGAAAAATAGTCTCCCATGACTGCCCTTAACTAGTTGGTAGTAAGTCCATAAATTGTAAAGCTGATAGAACATGTACAGGAGACTTTACAGGTTCCAAATCATTTCGTGTGACTACCAGTAACACTAATAGTAATAGCAAATTATACTGACCACTTCCTCTTTACTGAGACACCAAAACTTTTAATGTCTTCTCCCAAATGTATTCCTCCCAGCACTATTTACCGGATAGGTGTTTTTAATCCCCTTTTTCAGCTGGAATTAGAAATAAGGTAATTTGTTCAAAGTCGTGCAGGTTCTGTGAGAACTACCGTTGGTAGCTTGATAGGGATTGCATTGAATCTATAGATTGCTTTGGGTAGTATAGCCATTTTGACAATATTGATTCTTCCAATCCATGAGCACAGTATATGTCTCCATCTGTTTGTGTCCTCTTTGATTTCTTTCATCAGTGTTTTATAGTTTTCTATGTATAGGTGTTTTGTTTCTTTAGGTAGATATACTCCTAAGTATTTTATTCTTTTTCTTGCAATGGTGGATGGTATTGTTTCCTTAATTCCTCTTTCTGTTTTGTCATTGTTAGTGTATAGGAATGCAAGGGATTTCTGTGTGTTAATTTTATATCCTGCAACTAAAGCACAACGAGGTACCATTACACGCCAGTCAGGATGGCTGCTATCCAAAAGTCTACAAGCAATAAATGCTGGAGAGGGTGTGGAGAAAAGGGAACCCTCTTACACTGTTGGTGGGATTGCAAACTAGTACAGCCGCTATGGAGAACAGTGTGGAGATTTCTTAAAAAGCTGGAAATAGAACTGCCATATGAACCAGCAATCCCACTCCTGGGCATACAAACTGAGGAAACCAGTCTGAAAGAGACACGTGCACCCCAATATTGATCACAGCACTGTTTATAATAGCCAGGTCATGGAAGCTACCTAGATGCCCATCAGCAGATGAATGCATAAGGAAGCTGTGGTACATATATACCATGGAATATTACTCAGCCATTAAAAAGAATTCATTTGAATCAGTTCTAATGAGATGGATGAAACTGGAGCCCATTATACAGAGTGAAGTAAGCCAGAAAATAAAGACCATTACAGTATACTAACACATATATATGGAATTTAGAAAGATGGTAATGAGAACCCTATATGCAAAACAGATAAAGAGACACAGATGTACAGAAGAGACTTTTGCAATCTGTGGGAGAAGGCGAGGGTGGGATGTTTCGAGAGAACAGCATGGAAACAAGTATATTATCTAGGGTGAAACAGATCACCAGCCCAGGTTGGATACAAGAGACAAGTGCTTGGGCCGGGTGCACTGGGAAGAACCAAAGGGATCAGGTAGAGAGGGAGGTGGGAGGGGGGATCCGGATGAGGAATACATGTAAATCCATGGCTGATTCATGTGAACGTATGACAAATACCACTACAATATTGTAAAGTAATTAGCCTCCAACTAATAAAAATAAATGTTAAAAAAAAAAAAAATTCGTGCAGGTTGTGTGTAGGGAGGACTTTAACTGAAGCCCAAGTGGGTTTGATTCCAAAGACCATGTTTTTATTAAGTATTCAACAATCCCAAAAAACAAATTTACTTACTGAATTATATGAACAACACATTTGTAGATTTGTTTAATATATGTATATATATATAAATTTATATATTTGTGTATATAAACAACAAATACGTTTGCTTGAGTGTGCTCTCTCCATCACTTGGGACATACTTATCCTACCAGATTGTTTGTTGATCACCTGAAATCCAAGTTAAACTGGGTGTCCTGCATTTTCCCTGCAGCCCTCCTCAAGTGACAGCATGCTCCAGGCTGTGCTGTAGTGACAGTGCCTCCAGATCATAGGATCCAAAATGAGCCAAAGCTGATTCTTGTTCAAATGACACCAACCCGTGAGGGACCAGGTGCTTTGATCAGGCCGCACCTCCGAGGAGCAGCCACCACTTTGGGCGCTGCTGGTCGTGTTGTCGAGGAAAGCGCTCTCAGGACTCTCGTGCTGGCGATTAATGGCCCTAGCCCTGAAGGGAAATGTCAGACACCTTCCTGACTCACGAATTTGGTGGTTTTCAGACTGCAGTAAAGAATAAGCTATGTTTGACCTGAAATGCCGCACTCCATCACAGGCCAAGGACACAGGGCAGAGTCTTGGAATGCAGCCCACTTTCCTTCCCTTCCCACACTACTAAAAGCTGATTCCATTCTGGGCTTATCCATGCAGTCTCAGGGCATGACCCAGCCCCAGTCTACACCTAGATTCTGAATACACCAGCCCTGGACTGGACTGATGGGGCTCAGGCTCTCCCAGGACTTTAGGAAGAAGGCAAAAGCTTAGAAGACCACAGTGGGCACAGGTGAGCTCCCAGCTACATGCCCCAGGACTGCATCCAGGAGTGGGCAGGTCTTTCCCGTCTCAGACAGTCAGACCTGAGCCAGCCCTACACGAGCACCCAGATCTCAGAGGCATCAGAACAGGCCTGTGCTCACATCAGGCTCTGAGTCTCCCTGAGGTTTGTAATTAACTCCTGGGGGTAATGGGCATGGTCTCCTTTGTAAGAGACCTTGGCATGAAGCATCAGGAAATACATCATATTGTCATCACTGCAATATTACAGGAATTGCAGCTGCTGAATGTTTCTCCCTGTGGCTGCAGACCTGTAGCCTTTATAAAGTGAGCGAGCACACCGTCCTGTCCAGTCTCAGCTGGGAAGCCAGCCAGCCATGAGGGTCTACTACCTTCTCTTTGCATTGCTCTTCTTGTTCTTGCTGCCTGTTCCAGGTAAGAAGCCCTGGGAAATGACAGGGCTGAATGGACTGAGAATTTGTTAGTCAGAGTCAGCCCTCTCCATTTATTTGGGAATTTTAGATAAAGGAGATTTATTGCTTGGGAACTAGACATTACCGGCTTTTCTTTTTTTTTTTTCTTGACAAAGATCATCAAGAACCTCAAAGTAGGCTCTCCATCCCTTCTGATTCACTCTTAAGAGACTAATCAGCTCACAAACCATCCCTCCATGGGAGGACTGTTATACCTGTTCATGAGACAGGAAGAAAGTGATGTAAATCTTTATTTATTTATTTTATAAATCTTAATACCGACAGGAGAAAAGGAACTTAATCTGAGGACAGAAGTACAGGTTCCCTTTTATTAGCTTAGCAGTCGGAGGTACAGTCTTTAGGCCTCTAAAGGACTTGGGGGACCATCATGGCCCCTGCCTCCCAGGTGTCAGTTCACAAAGGGGCTGCCACGGTCACGCCACATTCTCAGCTGAGTCGATCCCACAGAATCATTGTTAGCAGCAAGCCCCACCATCTTCTTTACTCCAGATGGTAAAGAAAGAGGAAAAAGTCATACAAGAACAGAAAGTGGCAACAGATAACTTATTAGAGAGATTTCAAAAGCCTTGGACTTGCACCTCGGCCTTCCTAAAACCTTCCGTGTACTCCGTTTGTTCACCGCAGGCAATGGCGGAATCATAAGCGGGTTACAAAGGTATTACTGCAGAAGAAGAAGCGGCCAGTGTGCTCTGATTGGCTGCCTTACAAATGAGGAACAGATAGGCCGCTGTTCCCTGAGTGGCCGAAAATGCTGCCGGAAGAAGAAATGAAAAATCCAGAAACAGGAGGAGAAAGTTGCATAGTGGGAAATTCCCTCCTTGAAGACTCCGGAAGCCAAATCAAAGACTTTTACAAAATTTAAAAGCTTGATTATTATCATGATTATTTTTTAACATTCTGTTTATTGTGCTGCTTGTTACCAAATAGGCAACTTAGAAAGTGTTAATGACTCACCTTTAATTCAAATAAAGTATAATCCCTAGAGGAAGCCACAAGAGGCTCTCAGATGATGTTCTAAGGATTGTCAGATTTTTTTCCTCTTTCACAACTTTCACCCCCCAATGACACTGGACCACTTGTTCTTTCTGAAACACTTCCTTTGCCTTCTGTCACCCATCTGAGCTGTGCAGTCTGTCCATCTGTCAGAGCATCTCCCCAGCAAATCCATCTCTGAAACTTCAGGGCATCCCTGAGGGTCTTCCCAAGTCCTTCTGAGCACTTTCCAGCTCAGAGACACGGGATCCTGGCTCCTCCTCGACCTTGCCTTCAGCTTTCCTCTCACTCTTGCCTCTGTTCTGACTGACCTCAGGCCTGGATAAAATCTCTCCTCCAGCTATGTCTCCAAACCCATCTCTCAGGGGCACCTCAAATTCTACCTCCTTCTTAAAAACATATTTGTTTCCCCAACGAATATGATCTTTCCTTTCAAAAGGTTTCTGATCTGAGTGCTCCATCTATGAGTCCTGCATGATTTTTACATTCACTACATTTGCATATTTCCAATCTCCATATTTGGCTGCAGGATTTTGAAGGGCACTTCATCATTTAATCACTCCTGGCCCAATTGTTTTCACACAAAAGCTGCTCAACAAGTGTTTATTGTGACCCCATGGACTGGGGCCCACCAGGCTCCTCTGTCCATAAGAATCTTCAGGCAAAAATACTGGAGTGGGTTGCCATGTCCTCCCTTATGAGAGCAGAAGTACACTCCAAGGCTCTGTAACTATTCAGTGGTCTCTGGAGGTTGATACAAAATGATTCCAGCGAATGTGGTGGCAGGCCCATCACCCCCAACAAGAGCCCCCAGTCAAGGAACTGAGTTCTCAGGAAGAAAGGGCAAACACTCAAAGACAAGAGCTTGGACCCCACAATTCAGCATTAAAAAAAAAGAAACGACGTGATGGGACTGTATGCTGCCCTTCTCCAGTACACAACTAAGGAACCAGGCAAAACCTGGGAAACCACTGATTCAGACTCTGGCACAAGCAGTGCAGGACCATAATTGAGGAGAGTAGAAAACAGGTGAGGTGAGGGACTTCCCCACCGGTCTGGGGCTGGGATTCTGTGCTCCCAAGGCAGGTGGCCTGGGTCCACCCCTGGTCAGGGAACTAGATTCCACATGCTGCAACTAGATTCTGCCTGCCGTGATTAAGGCCCAGGGCACCCAAATTAATGAATTCGCTAATTAAATTTTTTAAATCCTGTGCTCAACCATTTATAAAAAAAGAAAAAGAAGTCAAGGACACTTATGGCATCTCCAGCCTCTACAGATTTCCAGGCCTAAAGCATAGGGAACAAGGATCCAAACAGGCCAACAATTCTCCTGAGTCGAAGAGAGTGGGGTCAAAGTTCAGAGAGTGCAGACATCTTCACTTCTGGACAGAAAACCAGCAATGGACGTCAGGATCAGGGCTGTGTGCCTGTGTGCTAAGTCGCTTCAGTTGTGTCTGACTCTTTGCCACTCTGTGGACTGCAGAGTTGCTGAAAGCATATGGGAAAACACTGTGGTTTTCATTCAATTCTAAAGCTGCTCTAAAACAATGAAATCTATGATACTAGGTGGGAAGTTGGATCCGCCTTACGGGATAAACTGTGATGCTAAGATTCAAGACACTATGTTAAGGAAAGAGATGATCATTTCAGTAGAGAAGAAAAAAACATCAAGAATCAGATATCAGTTATCTGTAATAAACCCACTTGAGATATCATATATAAAGGCAAATGGGTTAAAAAGGAAAGGATGGAAGCAGATCTGCTGCTGCTGTTGTTTAGATGCTCAGTTGTGTCCAACTCTCTTGAGACCCCTATGGAATCATCCAGGCAAGACAGCTGGAGTGGATTGCCATGCCCTCCTCCAGGGACTCTCCCCACCCAGGGATCAAAACCATGTCTCTGCATCTCCTACATCTCAGGAGATTCTTCACTGTTGAGACAACAGATATGCTATGGAAACATTAATTTAAAGAAAACATAGGAGAGTGTATGGTTAATTAACAGGCTTCCTGGTGGTTCAGATGGTAAAGAATGTGCCTGCCATGTGGGAGACCTGGGTTCAATTCCTGGTTTGGGAAGATGTCCTGGAGGAGGGCATGGCAACCCACTCCAGTGTTCTTTCCTGGAGAAGCCCCATGGACAGAGGAGCCTGGCAGGCTACAGTCTATGGGGTCACAAAGGGTCAGACACGACTGAGTGACTATGCATGGAACACAATCAAGTAACTTTTAGAACAAGGACCAGTATAGAGAGGGGTATTTATCCTAATGGTAAAATGTGTAATTCATCAAGAATACATATGATTACTGAATCAGAAATCAGAATGTACTTAGCAAAGGAAGTTTAAACTTCTTAAAGACAACCCATAGGAATAAGCATAGAAACAGACAAATTAGCAATTACAGTTGGAATTTCCCTGGCAATCCAGTAGTTAAGATCCCTAGCTTTCAATGCAGGGCGCACAGGTTCATCCCTGCTTGAGCAAGTAAGATCTCTTATATCATATAGAAAATTCAACCCAAGATAGATTAAAGGTTTACAAAAACCACACAACTCCTAAAAGAAAGCATAGGAGAAAAATTGTTTGGCATGGGTCTCCACAAGGATGCTTTTGAGCTTGACACCAAAAGCACAAGCCACAAAAACAAAGCTAGACGGTAGGATCCATCAAACTGAAAACTGCTGCTCAGCAAAGGAAACAATGAACAACCTGAAAAGACTGTGTTCTTCTAACGCTCCAGGGATCTCTGAGGCTGGAGGAGATGGCAGCAGTGCTGCGGGCAAGAGTGTGGGGTGAGAGAGGATGGTCACGTGCCAGGTCATCTCCGAGTCCCTGGGATGGCCACCAGGTGTGGGTACGTGACTTCACATAGGCAGGAATTCAAGAGCCAGTCACGGTGAAGTGAAAGAAGGTCAATCCAGGGAGGAAACACGCTACACAGAGAGCGTTGGCCATCCTGGAAGGCAAGCGCAGCACCAGGGTATGGGGCTGTCAGTGTTTATAGGGGTGGGTCATTTCATAGGCTGATGAGTGGTAGGAGTATGCCAGCTATTTTCAGGAAAGGGTGGGGATTTCCAGGAACTGGGTCAGCACCCACTTTTTGACCTTTATGGTCAGCCTTGGAACTGTCATGGTGCCTCTGGGTGTGTCACCTAGCTGCTGTGTTACAAAGGGATTTAAAAATATATATTTACATCAGGTCTCAGTTGCGGTATGCAGGATGTTCGTCTCAGCACACTGCCTTACTTGCCCCACAGCATGTGGAGAAGGATATGGCAACCCACTCTACTATTCTTGCCTGGAAAATTCCATGGACGGAGCAGCCTGGTAGGCCAGGGTCCATGGGGTCACAAAGAGTCTGAAACGGCTGAGGGACCTCT
Source organism: Cervus canadensis (assembly GCF_019320065.1). Taxonomy (NCBI): domain Eukaryota; kingdom Metazoa; phylum Chordata; class Mammalia; order Artiodactyla; family Cervidae; genus Cervus; species Cervus canadensis. The sequence goes on along the minus strand of NC_057416.1, from coordinate 5,993,661 downwards.
TTTTCTTTCTTTCACGTTGTATCCTAGTTCCCAGGTCAGGGACTGAACCCACATGCCCTGCGTTGCAAGGCAGATTCTTAACAAGAGGCCCACCAGGGAAGTCCCTCTCATTCTTTTAAATGTTGTACCCTCCCACGTCCGGTCTCATCAGCACCGGACAGCGGGCCTTTGACAGCGCCATGGGAGCTCTCGCCTTACAGGAGAATGCCCTGGTGAGGTTCTCAGGACCCTGTGCTGACTGCAGGCGGCAGGCAGGACCCTGTGAAGAGAGGCTGATTTTGCTCCGAGTTAGACCACTGCCACTTAGCATGCTGAGGCCTTGGACACTTTTTTGTTGGATTTGCAGCCAATTTTAATTGACTTTTTAAGTCAGTTTTGCCTGTGGCCTCACACATGGCTTTCTAGTCTTCAGGACCATCTTGTATAAAACTTGGGTCATACCTACCTGGCGAGGTTGTTTAGGGGCACTCAAAGAGATAACTTGAATACAAGTGGCCAGCTACTGAGAAAGACTCATTGCAAAATAAAAGTGTGGGACAAGTTCAACGAAGAAACTACTAAAAGTGTCAGTGGGGGAGCACAGCATTGGACCAAGCCCTAGACCCTTCGGAGCACAGGTCCTCGGGTGACCAGCAAAAGCCATGGAGCCCACCACGTCCACAGGAGAAGGGAACTGGGAACAATAGCCTCTGCCCGTTAACACCCAGGGCTCTGTGCTGAGAACACCTGAGTTTGTGGAGTCGTAGATGTGAAGGGCTTTGCTCTTCAAAACCTTATCTGTAGGACTGGAACACCCCTTCTTGCCTGAGGAAGTGATGCACTCTCCCGGAAAGACACTGCCTCAATTTTTGACTCACAGGTTAAGAATTGGGGACACAGCATTTATCTTCCCTTTAAAGAATGAAACCCTGAGTTACCTCTCAGCCCATGATCCACCATGGCCTTCTTTGGCTTTGAACCTGTGAAAACTAATAATCCATTTAAACTTTACCTAAAAGTAATGCTTCCCTCTATCTTATATTAACTCATCTCTGGTTTCTAGGGAGCCACCCCATGGTTTCTTGGGTGTGTGACCTCCTTGCTGAAGCAACAGGACCCTTCCCTGATGGACAGAGATGCCCCTGGGCTTTATCTCCAGATTAACAGCTCTGCAAAGCAGTCATCTTTAGATCTTGCCTAGGAAAAATAAGCCACTGCAATTGGAGAATTCCTACAAGGGCCATGTCCCACTAGTGAGGAACTGTGGCAAGAAACTCTCTTGAAACTCACCATGGCACCATGCAAGCCTTTTGGAAACTTCCTTCTGTGAAAACTCATGCCCGGTCTTACACATAAAACTGCATCATCTTGCTTAAACTGCATCTTCCTTAAAAGAAAAAAAAAACAAACTCTGCATCTTCCTTAAAAGAAAAAAAAAAATCTGCTATGCTGCAAACCATAGATCATTAAAACACAGAAATTTTTATTTTGTTTATTTATTTAGGCTACACCAGGTCATCCTTGTGGCATGTGGGTTCCAGTTCCTTGACCTGCTATGCTTCGGAGTACAGTCTTACCCACTGGACCATCAAGGAAGTCCCGGAAAACAGCATTTTTAAAAATTACATTTAAAAAACACTTTGAATTGGAGTATAGTTGACTAATGATGTTGTGATGGTTTCAGATGGACAGCAAAGAGACACAGCCATGCATATACAGGTATCCATTCTCCCCCAAACTCCCTTCCCATCCAAGCTGTCACATAACATTAAGCAGAGTTCCCTGAAAAACAGCATTTTCAATGAAGAGCCACTGTAGACAACGATTTAGTCTCACTTCTTTCTCCAGTGTAGTATTAGAGCATGCATGTAAATTAACCCTGTAGCATAGAGTTTGACTGCAAGGTCCATAAATAAACAGATACATATATATATCTTATGTATCAGTTCAGTTCAGTCACTCAGTCGTGTCTGACTCTTTGCCACCCCATGAATCACAGCATGCCAGTCTCCCTGTCCATCACCAACTCCCAGAGTTCACCCAAACTCATGTCATCAAGTTGGTGATGCCATCCAGCCATCTCATCCTCTGTCGTTCCCTTCTCCTCCTGCCCCCAATCCCTCCCAGCATCAGGGTCTTTTCCAGTGAGTCAACTCTTTGCATGAGATGGCCAAATATTGGAGTGTCAGCTTCAACATCAGTCCTTCCAATGAACACACAGGACTGATCTCCTTTAGGATGGACTGGTTGGATCTGTATAGATAATGATATATATATAAGTAGATGATGTCTACCTCTCTCACATATCATGTAGAGCTAAAGCAGAGGGAATCATGATCAAGACAACTTATTTTCCATCAGAAAATTCCTATGCCTGGGTGCCAGCCAGGGACTCCGTCAGTTCGAGACAGCCTCCATGGCTTTGCCGAGCCTCAGATGTCAGATGCTGAGCCACAGCGGGTAACCTGAACAGGACTGAAGTTCTGGAGGCTCCTTCAGGATGGGGTCCACCCGGGGTACCCACATTTCTAAAGGGCTTGGATTTCTACTCAGAGCTGCTTGGCAAGCTCCATCCTGAGCTTTAGCATTTCTGAAAAGCCCGGTCAGTGTCTCTCCAGCACTGAGATGGATGGATGTTACTAAGTGAGGGATGTTACTTAGTGATGGAGGTCCCCCTTAACCCAGTGAAGGGGTCCCCACTCCTGGGCTTTTGTGATACTAGGATGGGGAGATGCGTTCAATGGCAGCATCATCCTCCCACTCTGTCTCTGATGAAAGGAAACGGAGCACCCATCTGCCCATCATGTGTCCCACTGAGATTTTATGAGACTGGCATGTGATTGTCTTGCAGTGAATTAAGAAAAGATTTTTTTTCCCTCCTTCTTTTTTCCCTTTTGCATCTTTCTCCACTTTAACTGTTCCTCACCTACAGTCTGCACTGATAACCAAGTTTCTTCTTCTCAGAAGACTAACTGATTATGCAAACTACATCTGGCACCTATTGCCCTCCATTTCTGCAGGAGTCACATCTGCATCTGTTATCCTTTAACTTCTTCTAGCCACATCCTGATACTTAATGCTATCGCATCATAAACCTCCCCTTGTATTTTATTTTTCCCCTCCATTGCTCTGTGGTACCTCATGTTGATGCTTAACTTTACAGTACACTCTGTTTGGAAGTCACCCCTAGTCGTTTGCTTTCCCCCTTCTATATTACAGGAAGAAAGTTGCCAGGAAATCCCCAAAGAACAATGGACCCAAACACCAGGACCAACTGCCAGACCCAAAAACTGGCTACCTGGCTCTGGCCTTGACTGTTTCCAAACAGCCCAAAAAGAGATCATTCAGGACCCCAAGACCTCTTGCGGTGTATCTCCAACCCCTGACTGAGAGCACCAATTGTATGATGCCCTCGATTCCTAACGGAGGGGAGTCGGGCTCCTTGAGGCAAGAGCCTACTGTGTTCTCCCGTCTGCCAGCTTAAGGGTTAAAGCCATCTTTCCTTTTGCTCCAAACTCTGTCTCCACAGGTTTTATTCAGCTCCTGTGGGCAGAGAAAACCAAGATTTTGGCGGCGACTGTTGCTGCCAAGCCGTAAAAGGCTAGCTGGCGGGGGGAGAGGGTTGGGACCACTGGGTCTCTTCCCTCAGGGCCCCAGGGGCCAGAAAGAGGATGGCTGTCTCTGCGGATGCTGGGAGTCAGCAAGTCTTGCTCAGGGTGTGAAACTGCCTCTGGACGAGTTAGTCCCTATTTGGGCCTGAAACAACCTTTCAGGAAAACAGTGTATGTGTGAGTTGCTTAGTTGTATCCGCCTCTCTGCAACCCCATAGACTGCAGCACACCAGGCCCCTACACTCATGGGACTCTCCAGGCAAGAACACTGGAGTTGGTTGCCACTTCCTCCCCAAAAGAACTAGAGAAATAAAGAAAGTGGAGTCACTCAGTCGTGTGCGACTCTCTACGACCCCATGGACTGTAGCCCACCAGGCTTCTCCATGCTTGGAATTTTCCAGGCAAGAGGACTGGAGTGGGTTCTCATGTCCTTCTGCACAGGAAACCAGAGGGCAGATTCAAAGCCCTGCAGGGGTGAGGGTGGGGCTGGGGAGCGGGTAAGCCAAGGTTGAGCAACAAGTCTGTGCCCCTGCCAGGGGAGACAGACCCCTGGGCCTTGCCACACCCTTGCCCAACAGCTGAACTGACTTCCAGGGAGAAGCATCTGGTCAAAAGGGCAGCAAGAAAGCTTTTTCTGGGGTTTTCAACAGCCTCATTAGCATAACAGTGACTGACCCTGCTCTGTGCTATAAAGGCCACTCCCAAGACACACAGATAGAGACTCAGTTAACCAGTTCATAAGAACCAAATCCACAGCCAGCGCAGAATTCCTCCCGGAACCTGGGACCTTTATAAAGCGGCAAGCGCAGCCTCTTCTCCAGCATCAGCCCTAGACCTCCGGCTGCCAGCATGAGGCTCCATCACCTGCTCCTCGCGCTCCTCTTCCTGGTCCTGTCTGCTGGGTCAGGTGAGCTCCTGGGAGCCCCGGGGGAGCCGCGGGCTCTCTCTCCTGTTTCTACCTCCTTCTGTCCTGCTACCCTCATCTACACGGGGTCAGACTAAACCCACCGTGTGTGATGCTTCTGAGAAGCCAGCACTGAGTCCTTAGTAGCGGGAGGGGTCTGAGAACCGCCCTGCAAAGTTCCTGGCTGTTTCTAAGCTGCTCTAGCGAGTCAAAGCTTCTGAGCCCATCTCCTCATTGGTTTCATGAGGAGGAAACAGAAGATGCCTCTGTTAAGTGACTCTCCTTTGTATCTTTTTCATAAAAGCCAGAAATCTGATTTTTCCCATGACAGAAGTACAGAATGTCGCTTTATAAATATTCCTGCTTGAAGGGTGGCGGCTCTGGGCAAGCAGAAAAGTCCAGAGGAGAGTCAGGCCGAGCCTGGGTGTTGGGAGCTGCCCTTGGGCCGCTCCATGCTGAGTCTCCTCAGCAGGAAGGTCCTCCAGGACACGTCGCTGACGATGCGACCCTCGCTCCTCAGCTTGAAGGCAGCAAATCCAAAGCAGTGTGCAGGATCGGATGTCTAATTTTCATCTTATCCTTGATATTTCCAGAAATAGGATGAAAATTTGTAGGAAGAAAGGAAGGAGGGAAGGAGGGAGAGAGAGGATGGGGAGACTGAGACCTGACATCTGATTAGACGTCAAAATGAAGTTGAAAAGCCCTTGTCTATCAGTTAGTGACTGTTAATGACTGTAACCCAACTCTTACACAGTGGCAGGGGGAGAGGCCAGGGGTGTAAGGATGACGGCTGCTTATTGCCCGGGGCCCGGGTTCAATCCCTGTTGGGGGCACTAGAGGGACCAGAGGTGCCTTGTGGTCAGAAGGAAAAAGGCGTGTGACGGAGATTGAAAGGCCGCTGGTCAGGAGGAAACCACAAAGGAAGGAGGAGAGCGTGTGAGCAAAGCGGGAAAACCGCTGGTCAGGAAGAAACCACAAAGGGAGGAGGAGAGCCTGTGAGGAAAGCAGATAGGCCGTTGGTCATGAGGAAACCACAAAGGGAGGAGGAGAGCGTGTGAGGAAAGCGGGAAAACCGCTGGTCAGGAAGAAACCACAAAGGGATGAGGAGAGCTTGTGAGGAAAGCGGGAAGGCCACTGGTCAGGAAGAAACCACAAAGGGAGGAGGAGAGGGGCTGACTTGCCCCAGCGCTGCGAGCTCTGAGTCAGTAGAGACAGTGATACCAAACTTTTTTTCCCGAATCATTATCACTCTCAGTTGTAAGTTACTTTGAGAGTAAGTTCTATTTAAACAGTTCTTACACTTTCAGCTGCATCTTTTCCTCCTATCTCAGCTCCACTACTTGATTGACTCCATAATTCGGAAAACTAAAGGGTGAAATTAGACGGTCACAGGCCGCTTCTGACTCCTGGCCAGAAGGTGGATGTAGCAGAGCTTCCGGGTCTTTGCCCTCGTGGTGGAGCTGACCCCGCACACAGCCGTGCTCCTCACACCCCAGTCCCTCAGCCTCTGCTTCTGGAAACGTGAGGGACCACCGGAGCCCCGGCAGGGTCAGCGTCTATCTGGAAACTGGTCCACGGTGTCCTAAACTCACATCCTGTTGTCATGAGGCCCTGTCCGCATCTCAGCACAGAAAGCCCCAGGATCTCGCTCAGAGGGCACACAGCTGCCCTTCTCGAGATGCCGCTTTTCCTGCTGACACGTTGTTTCCGTCTTCATTCTCTTTTTAGGATTTACTCAAGGAATAAGAACTTTTGTAGGCTGCCGTTTGGAAGGAGGCCATTGTCTGCCAATCAGGTGCCCTGGACACATGAGACAGATTGGCACCTGTCTCGGGCCCCGAGTAAAATGCTGCAGAAGAAGATAAAAGAAGGCGAAGAGGTGGCCAGGACTGATGCGGAGTCAGAAACTGCACCCTTGGACAGAGCATTTAAAGTGAAACCAGAATAAATTTTGTTCAAAATTAAAGAATTACCCACTGGTCACTGAGGTTGTTGAGTGGTGTCTGATCACAGGCAAATTCCAAAATCCCTGAGGATGGTCTCTGAGCGCCTTATGGGAACCATGGGGGGATCGTGGTGGGAGCTCTGATCGCCCTGTTCTTGGGGGCCTGACCTTCCCCAGCCCCGCTGTCTGCTGTCCTTCCTGATTCCTGGCTCAGGGCACCCTGGCCTGCCCCTCGTCTCCCCTCAAACATGCACCCCAAGGGTCCAGAATCAGCAGAACACCAGTCTGGTAGGAAACCCCCGACCCCTGCTCAGGAGGAAACCCCCTCCTCTGTCCCCCTGCAGCCCTCACTTCTGTTTGGTTTATGCTTCTTCCTCCTGCCTTGTGCACACGTGGATACACTTCCGGTTCCCATTTGGGCTGTAAGGTCTCTATAGGCATGGACTTGCCCTATTCCTTTGTGTGCCGGGCATTGAGCCCAGACATAGCTTCACAAATTGTAATCAGTTGAATGACACAGTTGACATGGACAAAGCGTGTCTCTCTGTGAGGACATGATAGGATGCAACTAAATGCGATGGAAAAACCAGTCCTGTGGAAGCACAATTCAGTGAGGACAACACAGCACGGAACTCAGAGCCCGCCAGGGCAGGCTGAGCACGCGGACCTCAGCCTGCCTGCAGTTTCTTCAGAGGGTTTCCCAGTTAAACCAAGAGCCTGGCTGGTGCAGGCGGTATGTGTGAGCAGCTCTCTGGTCTTCACACTAATTCTTCCCTCAGTGCAAGCTGAGGTCACCAAGGGGATGGTGTTAGGAGACAGGGTGGTTGGGAGGTGATTTGGTTATGAGGGTGGGACCCTCAAGGGTGGAATGAGGGCCTTTATGAAAGAGACCCCAGAGAGATTGCTCACCCTTGTGCCCTCTGAGGACTCAGGGAGAAGACCTCTGTCCACCAGCCACCTGCTCTGTCTTGATCCTGGAGCTCCCAGCCTCCAAATCTGAGAAGTAGAGGTCTGTTGTTAATAAGCCACCTATTAGAATACCACATGTAAAACAGATAGACAGCTGGAATTAGCTTTTGACTCAGGGAACTCAGACAGGGCTCTGCGACCAGTTAGAAGGGTGGGATGGGTAAGGAGATGGGACAAAGTTTTGGGAGGGAGGGGACATGGGTGAACCTGTGGATGATTCTTGTTGATGTATGACAGAAAACCTTGAAATTCTGTAAAGCAATCATCCTTCAATTAAAAAATATAGTGCAAAAAAAGAGCCACCTAGCCTTTGGTGTTTCTGTTTTAGCCTGAAAGGGCAGACACATGACAAGTGAGAATTCCAGCACAGGTGGAATTATGGTACCTAGTCATTGGCCCTTAAGATAAGGAAATGACCTGGATTAACTGACTGTGCCCAATGCCATCTCCTTACAAGGAGCCTTAGATGTGGACAAGGGATGCAGCTCAGTGTCAGAGATGTGGGCTGAGAGACTAAACCAGCCCTGGCTCCCACTTACATGGAGGGGGCCATAAGCCAAGGAGGGCAGGCAGCTTCTAAGCATGAAAAGGATGGAAGCCTCCAGAGGGAACAGCATCCTGCTGACACCGTGATTTGAAGCCAGCGAGACCCATTTGGGACTTTGGATCCTCAGAACCACAATAACAAGTATGTGTTCCTTTAAGCCACTTAGCTGGTGGCAATTTGCGAAGCTGCAACAGGAAATCAAAACAGCAATTGCTTAAAATCATGCCTTGAGCCTAAAATGAGGAGCTCAAAAGAGACAAACCTGTGTGTGTTTAATGGAGGAAAAAAATGATAACAGCTCTAAACATTTGCTCAGCTTTATATTTCTTTTTTCACAGAAATGCCCATGGTGCATCTGCCAACTCCTTTTCATCTCAAAGTTTATATTTGGGACTCAGTCTTACAGCTCATGTATCTTATATCCCTTTTATCCTTTATTTTTAAAATTTTATCATGGACAGTTTATCTAGTATTGAGTATGTTTGGTAGTACTGTTTATTAAAGTTTTATCATATTCTTTATTGGGATTTCAATTTTTAATTTTTGCTTAACTTTTAAAGTGTTATTCTAAATGTATCTGCTAATGTTTTATTGCCATAACATTTCTCAGTGTCTTATTGCACTCTTGTGTGGGAGGAATGCTCTTCTCACTTCAGCACCAAGAAGAGGATGGCTTTTCCATGTGACTCATGAACCAAACAAGTTCGTTCTCTGGTCCAAAGCCATCCTTTCCACCTGAGTCCTGGATCTCATTTCTCTTGCTTACTTGTGGGTGAGGCCCAAATCAGCTCCACCTCTTGCCTCCATCTACTCAATCTATGGCAAATGCAATGGCACCCCACTCCAGTACTCTTGCCTGGAAAATCCCATGGATGGAGGAGCCTGGTAGGCTGCAGTCTGTGTGGTCGCTGGGAGTCGGACACAGCTGAGTGACTTCACCTTCACTTTTCACTTTCATGCAGAGGAGAAGGAAATGGCAATCCACTCCAGTGTTCTTGCCTGGGGAATCCCAGGGACGGGGGAGCCTGGTGGGCTGCCGTCTATGGGTTGCACAGAGTCAGACACGACTGAAGTGACTTAGCAGCAGTAGCACTGCATCTATGAAAACTAACAGCAGGGATTGACCCGGCATCCAGTGGTTAGAGACTTCATGCTGCCAATGCAGGGGGCTGGAATCCATCCCTGGTTGTGGAACTAAGATTCCACATGCTAAGGAAGAGGCCAATAATTCCAAAACAGACAAACAAAAAATACCCCCCAAATGCCAGTGTTTAAAAAAATAAAACCTAAAAGAAGGAAACAGTTCTTCATTGACATAAGAGCAATCATGAGCTCGGTCTTCTTTGCACTTAGTTTTTCAGCAAAACTCTTCAGAAGGAGTGTCTGCAGCCCCCACTTCCTCTCATCACTCTCAGGGCAGTTGGTACAATCAGCTCTGGCTGGTCCCACCCCTTTCCCCCAGGATGACTCCTGCCAACAGGGATCACGAGGCATCCTGTGTGACCTCACTCAGCCCTTCCTCTGCCCTTTGTTGACCTGGCCCCTCATTGTGTGGCAATGGAGAGGACCTCTCGGATGTCTCTCCCTGAGTGGACGGGCCGCAGTGCACCTGAGAAGGGCTGAGGAGCCAACTGCAAGGTATTCAGGAGAGAGAGAGAGACATCTGTGTTTGAAGAAGTGGTGGGATAGATGCCTAACATTGAGGGAGTCAGTGTAAAGGATCGCTTTCCTTGTAAGAGTACAAGAGAGAAATGTGACCCAATGCTTTTAGTTTCTCCTTTCTTTTCTATTATATTAAAAGTACTGTAGCTGGGGCCAAGGAAATAAAACCCTCACAGATATTCTGTAGAACTAGGTAAGACTTACTGAAACAGCTTACTGCAAACACTCATTCTATTTTTAGGTTGATGTCCCTAAATTAAAATAGATCTCTACTTAGTGAAAGATTCCAATGCTGATCAAAAGATTAAAGGTGAAAACATTTTATTGCTAAGTTGCCTCAGGACAGAGGGAAAAATCTCAGAACATACAGTTCATGTAAGATGGAAGAGAGGTGGGTGAGTGAAGACTAGAGACCATGACGTATTATGAGAAGCTTTTCCCTGTTATGTTGGGAATGGGTAAGTGGGTGCTTGTGCTCGGGAACACTTTGGGAGAAAGCAACTTAATGGGCTCTCTCCAGATCCTTAAAACTCTAAGGATTATGCCTGAGCCTTCCTTCCTTTTCTCCTTCCCTCCTTCTCTCCTTGATTCCCTCCATTCATCCATTTATTAATTCACGCATAGGTTGAATTTTCCATACTAGGACCTCTTTACTGAGACACCAAAACTCTTAATGACTTCTCCCGAATGTATTCCTCACATCACTATTTACGGGATAAATTGTTTTAGCCCTGTTTTACAGCTGGATTTAGAAATAACATAATTTCTTCAAAGCCGTGCAAGTTGTGTGTAGGGAGGACTTTAACTCAAGCCCAGGTGGGTTTGATTCCAAAGACCATGTTTTTATTAAATATTCAACAATCCCAAAAAACAAATTTACTTCCTGAATTATATAAACAACACACTTATAGATTTGTTTATATATTTATACATATATAAATTTATATATTTGTTTATATATAAACAACAAATACTTTAGCTTGAGTGTGATCTCTGCATCACTTGGGACATACTTATCCTACGAGATTGTTTGTTGATCACCTGAAATCCAAGTTAAACTGGGTGTTCTGCATTTTCCCTGCAGCCCTCCTCAGGGGACAGCCTGCTCCAGGCTGTGCTGTGGTGACAGCGCATCCAGATCATAGGATCTCAAAAGAGCCAAAGTTGATTCTTGCTCAAACGACACAACCCGTGAGGGACCAGGGGCTCTGATCAGACCCCATCCCGAGGAACAGCCAGCCACCGCCTTGGGCGCTTTTGGTCCTGTGTCAAGGAAGGAGCTCTCAGGACTCACGTTGGCGATTAAGGGCCCTAGCCCTGAAGGGAACCGTCAGACACCTTCCTGACTCACGAATTTGGTGGTTTTCAGACTGCAGTAAAGAATAAGCTATGTTTGACCTGAAATGCCTCACTCCATCACAGGCCTAAGACACAAGACAGAGTCTCTGGAATGCAGCCCACTTTCCTTCCCTTCCTACACATTAAAAGCTTATTTCATTTCAGGCGTATCCCTGCAGGCTCAGCGCATGACCCAGGCCCAATCTACACCTAGATTCTGAATACACCAGCCTTGGACTGGACTGATGGGGCTCAGGCTCGCCCAGGACTTTGGGAAGAAGCAAAAGCTTAGAACACCACAGTGGGCACAGGTGAGCTCCCAGCTACATGCCCCAGGACTGCATCCAGGAGTGGGCAGGTCTTTCCCGTCGCAGACAGTCAGACCTGAGCCAGCCCTACACGACACCCAGAGCTCAGAGACATCAAAACAGGCCTGTGCTCACATCAGGCTCTGAGTTTCCCTGAGGTTTGTAATTAACTCCTGGGGGGAATGGGCATGGTCTGCTTTGTAAGGGACCTTGGCATGAAGCATCAGGAAATACGTCATATTGTCATCACTGCAATATTTCAGGAATTGCTGCTGCTGAATGCTTCTCCCTATGGCTGCAGACCTGGAGCCTTTATAAAGTGAGCAAGCACACCGTCCTGTCCAGTCTCAGCTGGGAAGGCAGCCAGCCATGAGGGTCTACTACCTTCTCTTTGAGTTCGTCTTCTTGTTCTTGCTGCCTGTTCCAGGTAAGAAGCGCTGGGAAATGACGGGGCTGACTGGATTGAGAATTTGTCAGTCAGAGTCAGCCCTCTCCATTCATTTGGGAATTTTAGATAAAGGAGATTTATTGCTTGGGAACTAGACATTACCAGTTTTTCTTTTTTTTTTTTTTTCTTGACAAAGATCATCAAGAAGCTCAAATTAGGGTCTCCATCCCTTGTGATTCACTCTTAAGAGACTAATCAGCTCACAAACCATCCCTCCATGGGAGGATTATCATACCTGTTCATGAGACAGGAAGAAAGTGATGTAAATCTTTAATACCAACAGGAAAAATGAACTTAATCTGAGGACAGAAGCACAGGTTCCCTTTTATTAGCTTAGCAGTCGGAGGTACAGTCTTTCTGTCACTTAAGGACTTGGGGGATCATCGTGGCCCCTGCTTACCAGGTGTCAGGTCGCAAGAGGGCTACTACTGTCATGCAACTTTCTCAGCTGAGCCGAACCCACAGAATCATTGTTAGTAGCTAGCCCCACATTCTTCTTTACTCCAGATGGAAAAGAAAGAGGAAAAAGACATAAAAGAACAGAGAATGGCAACAGATAACTTATTAGAGAGATTTCAAATCCTTGGTCTTGCACCTCGGTCTTCTTAAAACCTTCCGAGTGCTACGTTTCTTCACCGTAGGCAATGGCGGAATCATAAGCTCGTTACAAAGGTATTACTGTAAAAGAAGAAGTGGCCGGTGTGCTCTGATCGGCTGCCTTCCAAGGTAGGAACAGATAGGCCACTGTTCCCTGAGTGGCCGAATATGCTGCCGGAAGAAGAAATCAAAAGTCCAGAAACACGAGGAGAATGTTACATAGTGTGAAAATGCCTCCTTGAAGACTCCAGAAGCCAAATCAAAATAAAGACTTTTGACAAAAAATTAGAAGCTTGATTATTATCATGATTATTTTTTAACATTCTGTTTATTGTGTTTCTTGTTACCAATAGGCAGCTTAGAAAGTGTTAATGACCCCCCTTTAATTCAAATAAAGTATAATCCCTAGAGGAAGGCACAAGAGGGTCTCAACTGATGACCCAAAGATTGTCAGAATTTATTCCTCTTTCACAACTTTCACCCCACAATAAGGCTGGACCACTTGTTCTTTCTGAAACACTTCCTTTGCCTTCTGTCACCCATCTGAGCTGTGCCGTCTGTCCATCTATCATAGCATCTCCACACCAAATCCATCTCTGAAAACTCAGGACTTCCCTGAGGGTCTTCCCAGGTCCTTCTGAGCACTTTCCAGCTCAGAGACACGGGGACCTTGGCTCCTCCTCGACCTTGCCCTTAGCTTTCCTCTCACTCTTGCCTCTGTTCTGACTGACCTCAGGCCTGGATAAAATCTCTCCTCCAGCTATGTCTCCAAACCCATCTCTCAGGGGCACCTCAAATTCTACCTCCTCCTTAAAAACACATATTTGTTTCCCCAACAAATATGATCTTTCCTTTTAAAAGGGTTCTGATATGAGTGCTTCTGTGTCCATAAGATTATTCAGGCAAATATACTGGAGTGGGTTGCCATGTCCTCCTTTCTGTGAGCTGAAGTACATTCCAAGGCCCTGTAACTATTCAGTGGTCTCTGGAGGTTGATACAGAATGATTCCAGCAAACGTGGTGGCAGGCCCATCATCCCAAACAAGAGCCCCCAGTCACGGAACTGAGTTCTCAGGAAGAAAGGGAATGCACTCAAAGACAAGAGCTTGGACCCCACAATTCAGCATTAAAGAAAAAAAAGTACGTCATGGGACTGTATGCTGCCCTTCTACACTACACAACTAGGAACCAGGCAAAACCTGTGAAACCACTGATTCAGGCTCTGGCACAAGCAATGCAGGACCGTAATTGAGGAGAGCAGAAAACAGGTGAGGTGAGGTCTGGGGCTGGGAATCTGTGCTCCCAATGCACGGGGCCTCGGTCCACCCCTGGTCAGGGAACTAGATTCCACATGCTGCAACTAGATTCTGCCTGCTGTGATTAAGGTCCAAGGCAGACAAATTAATGAATCAACTAATTAAATTGTAAAAATATCTGTGCTCAGCCATTTAAAAAAAGAAAAGAAAACAACTGAAGTGAGACTTACGGCATTTCCAGCCTCTACAGATTTCCAGGTCTAAAGCATAGGTAACAAGAACCCAAACAGGCCAACAATTCTCCTGAGTCAAAGAGAGTGGGGTCAAAGTTCAGAGAGTGCAGACATCTTCACTTCTGGACAGAAAACCAGCAACGGGCGTCAGGATCAGGGCTGTGTGCTTGTGTGCTAAGTCACTTCAGTTGTGTCCGACTCTTTGCCCTCTGTGGACTGTGGAGTTGCTGAAAGCATAGGGGAAAACTGTGCTTTTCATTCAATTCTAAAACTGCTCTAAAAAAATGAAGTCTATGATACTAGGTGCAATTTTGGTTCAGCCTTATGGAATAAACTGTGATGCTAAGATTCTAGACATTATCTTCAGGAAACAAATGATCATTTCAGTTAAAAAAGAAACAGAAAAGCAAGAATCAGATATTAATTATCTATTAAAAAACCGCACTTGAGATATCAAATATAAAGGCAAATGGATTAAAAATGAACGGATGGAAACAGATATGCTGCTTCTGTTGCTTAGACGCTCAGTCGTGTCCAACACTCTTGAGACCCCTATGGAATCATCCAGGCAAGGTTACTGCAGTGGGTTGTCATGCCCTCCTCCAGGGAATCTCCCCCACCCAGGGATCAAAACCATGTCTCTGCATCTCCTGCATCTCAGGCAGATTCTTCACTGTTGAGACAAGAGATATGCTGTGGAAACATTAATTTAAAGGAAACACAGGAGGACGTATTGGTTAACTGACAGGCTTAGATGGTAAAGAATCTGCCTGCCCTGTGGGAGACCTGGGTGATTCCTGGTTTGGGAAGATGCCCTGGAGGAGGGCATGGCAACCCACTCCAGTGTTCTTCCCTGGAGGATCCACATGGGGAGAGAAGCCTGGCAGGCTACAGTCTATGGGGTCACAAAGGGTCAGACACGACTGAGTGACTAAGCATGGGACACAATCATGTACTTCTAGGACAAGGACAAGATATAGAGAGGGGTATTTATCCTAATGATAAATGTTTAATTCATCAAGAATACATATGATTACTGAATCAGAATGTACTTAACAAAGGAAGTTTAAAATTTGTAAAGAAAACTTGTAGGAATAAGCAGAGAAACAGACAAATTAGCAATTACAACTGGAATTTCCCTGGCAATCCAGTGGTTAAGATTCCAAGCTTTCAATGCAGGGGGCACAGGTTCCGTCCCTGGTTGATCTCTTATATCATATACATAATTAAACACAAGATAGATTAAAGGTTTACAAAAACCACACAACTCCTAAAAGAAAGCATAGGAGAAAAATTGTTTGGCATGGGTCTCCACAAGGATGGTTTTGAGCTTGCCACCAAAAGCACAAGCCACAAAAACAAAGCTAGACGGTAGGATCCATCAAACTGAAAACTTCTGCACAGCAAAGGAAACAATGAACAACCTGAAAAGACGGTGTTCTTTTAATGCTCCAGGGATCTCTGAGGCTGGAGAAGACGGGAGCAGCGCTGCGGGCAAGAGAGTGGGGTGAGAGAGGATGGTCACATCCCAGGTCATGTCCGAGTCCCTGGGATGGCCACCAGGTGTGGGTACTTGGCTTCACATAGGCAGGAATTCAAGAGCGAGTCACGGTGAAGTGAAAGAAGGTCAATCCAGGGAGGAAACACTCTATACAGAGAGCGTTGGCCATCCTGGAAGGCAAGCGCAGCCCCAGGGTATGGGGCGCTCAGTGTTTATGGGGGGGTCATTTCATAGGCTGATGAGATGGAGGAGTATGCCAGCTATTTTGGGGAAAGGGTGGGGATTTCCATGAACTGGGTCAGCATCCACTTTTTGAACTTTATGTTCAGCCCTGGAACTGTCATGGTGCCTCTGGGTGTGTCACATAGCTGCCGAAATACAAAAGGATTTAAAAAAAATATTTACTTCAGATCTTAGTTGCGATATGCAGGATATTCATCTCAGCACCTTGGTTTAGTTGCCCCACGGTAAGTGGAGAAGGAAATGACAACCCACTCCAGTATTCTTGTTTGGAAAATGCCATGGACGGAGGAGCCTGGTGGGCCAAATTCCATGGGGGTGGCAGAGAGTTGGACACGACTGAGAGACCTTACTTTTATTCTTTCACGTGGAATCCTAGGTCCCAGGCCAGGGACTGAACCCACATCCCCTGCGTTGCAAGGCAGATTCTTAACAATCCGACCACCAGGCAAGTCCCTGTCATTCTTTTAGAGGTTGTGCCCCGCCCACTTCCGGTCTCATCTGCACCAGATAACGGGCCTTTGACAGCACTGTGGGAGCTCTCGCCTTACAGGAGAATGCCCTGGTGAAGTTCTCAGGATGCTCTGCTGAATGCAGGCGGCAGGCAGGACCCCGTGAAGAGAGGCTGATTTTGCTCCAAGTTACACCACTGCCACTTAGCATGCTGAGGCCTTGGACACATATTTTTGTTGGATTTGCAGCCAATTTTAATTGACTTTTAAGTCAGTTTTGCCTGTGGTGTCAGACGTGGCTTTCTAGTCCTCAGGACCATCTTGTTTAAAACTTGGGTCATATCTACCTGGCGAGGTTGTTTAGGGGAAGTCAAAGTGGTAACTTGAACACAAGTGGCCAGCTACTGAGCAAGGCTCCTTGCAAAATATAAGTGTGGGACAAGTTCAAAGAAAAAACTGCTAAAAGTGTCAGTGGGGGAGCACAGCATTAGACTCAGCCCTGTTCCCTTTCTGAGGACAGGTGTGACCGGGGTGTGACCCATGTGACCATCAGAAGCCATGGCACCCACCCCATCCACAGGAGAAGGGAACTGGGAACAACGGCCTCTGCCCATTAACACCCAGGGCTCCGAGCTGAGAACACCTGAGTTTGTGAAGTCATAGATTGAAGGGCTTTGCTCTTCAAAACCTTATCTGTAGGACTGGGACACCTCTTCTTGCCTGAGGAAGTGATGCACTCTCCCGGAAAGACACTGCCTCAATTTCCTACTCACAGGTTAAAGGTTTGGGGACATAGCATTTATCTTCCCTTTAAAGAATGAGACCCTGAGTTGCCTCTCAGCCCAGGCATGAAGCACCCATGATCCACATGGCCTTATTTGGCTTTGAACCTGTGAAAACTAATAATCCATTTAGACTTTACCTACAATGAACACTTCCCTCTATCTTATATTAACTCATCTCTGGTTTCTGGTGAGCCACCGCATGGTTTCTTGGATGTCTGACCTCCTTGCTGAACAACAGGACCCTTCCCTGATGGACAGAGATGCCCCTGGGCTTTATCTCCAGATTAACAGCTTTGCAAAGGATTCGTCTTTAGATCTTGCCTAGGAAAAATAAGCCACTGCAATTGGAGAATTCCTACAAGGGCCATGTCCCAATGGTGAGGAACTGTGGCAAGAAACTCTCTTGAAACTCACCATGGCACCTTGCAAGCCTTTTGGAAACTTCCTTCTGTGAAAACTCATGCCTTGTCTTACACATAAAACTGCATCATCTTCCTTAAAAGAAAAAAATCTGCTGTGCTGCAAACCATAGATCATTAAAACACACAAATTTTTATTTTGTTTATTTATTTAGGCTACACCAGGTCGTCGTTGTGGCATGTGGGTTCTAGTTCCCTGACCTGCTATGCTTGGGAGTACAGTCTTACCCACTGGACCATCAAGAAAGTCCCAGAAAACAGCATTTTTAAAAATTACATTTAAAAAAACTTTGGAGTATAACTGACTAATAATGTTGTGATGGTTTCAGGTGGACAGCAAAGAGACTTAGCCATGCATATACATGTATCCATTCTCCCCCAAACTCCCTTCCCATCCAAGCTGTCACATAACATTAAGCAGAGTTCCCTGAAAAACAGCATTATCAATGATGAGCCACTGCAGACAGCGATTTAGTCTCACTTCTTTCTCCACTGTAGTATTAGAGCATGTATGTAAATTAACCCTGTAGCATAGATTTTGACTGCAAGGTCCATAAATAAACAGATACATATATATATATATATATATATATATATATATACATATATATATATCTTATGTATCAGTTCAGTTCAGTTCAGTCACTCAGTCGTGTCTGACTCTTTGCAACCCCTAAATTAAAGCAGGCCAGGCCTCCCTGTCCATCACCAACTACCGGAGTGCACCCAAACTCACATCCATTAGGTTGGTGATGCCATCCAGCCATCTCATTCTCTGTCGTTCCCTTCTCCTCCTGCCCCAATCTCTCCCAGCATCAGGGACTTTTCCAATGAGTCAACTCTTTGCATGAGGTGGCCAAAGTATTGGAGTGTCAGCTTCAACATCAGTCCTTCCAATGAACACACAGGACTGATCTCCTTTAGGATGGACTGGCTGGATCTGTATAGATAATGATATATATATAAGTAGATGATGTCTACCTCTCTCAAATATCATGTAGAGCTAAAGCAGAGGGAATCATGATCAAGACAACTTATTTTCCACCAGAAAATTCCTATCCCTGGGTGCCAGCCAGGGACTCTGTCTGTTGGAGGCACCCTGCATGGCTTTGCCGAGCCTCAGATGTGAGATGCTGAGCCACAGCAGGGGACCTAAACAGGACTGAAGCTCTGGAGGCTCCTTCAGGACGGGGTCCACCCGGGGTACCCACATTTCGAAAGTGCTTGGAGTTTTACTCAGAGCTGCATGGCAAGCTCCATCCTAGGTTTAGCATTTCTGAAAAGCCAGGTCAGTGTCTCTCCAGCACTGAGATGGATGGATGTTACTAAGTGAGGGCTGTTACTTAGTGATGGAGGTCCCTCTTAACCCAGTGAAGGGATCCCCACTGCTGGGCCTTTATGATACTAGCCTGGGGAGATGCGTTCAGTGCCAGTATCATCCTCCCACTCTGTCTCTGATGAAAGGAAACAGAGCACCCATCTGCCCATCCCGTGTCACACTGAGACTTTTTGAGACTGGCGTGTGATGGTGTTGCAGTGAATTAAGAAAAGTTGTTTTCCCTTTCCTTTTTACCTTTTGCATCTTTCTCCACTTTAACTGTTCCTAACCTACAGTCTGCACTGATAACCAAGTTTCTTCTTCTCAGAAGACTAACCGATTATGCAAACTACATCTGGCACCTATAGCCCTCCATCTCTGCAGGAGTCACATCTGCATCTGTTATCCTTTAATTTAGTCTAGCCACATCCTGATACTTAACTCTATCGCATCATAAACCTCCCCTTGTAGTTTAATTTCCCTTCCTTTGCTCTGTGTTACATCATGTTGATGCTTAAGTTTAAGGTACACTCTCTTGGAAGCCACCCCCTAGTGGCTTGCTTCCTACCTTCTGTATTTCAGGAAGAAAGTCTCCAGGAAATCCCCAAAGGACAATGGACCCAACCACCAGGACCAACTGCCAGTCCCAAAAAGCAGCTACCTGACTCTGGCCTTGACTGTCTCCAAACAGCCCAAAAAGAGATCATTCAAGACTCCTACACCTTTTGTGGTGTATCTCCAACCCCTGACTGTGAGCGCCAATTGTATGATGCCCTCGATTCGCAACGGAGGGGAGACAGGCTCCTTGAGGCAAGAGCCTACTGTGTTCTCCCTTCTGCCAACTTAAGGGTTGAAGCCATCTTTCTGTTTGCTCCAAAATCTGTCTCCACAAGTTTTATTCAGCTCCGGTGGGCAGAGAAAACCAAGATGTTGGGGGCGACTGTTGCTGCCAAGCCGTTAACAGGCTAGCTGGCGTGGCGAGAGGGTTGGGACCACTGGGTCTCTTCCCTCAGGGCCCCAGGGGCTAGAAAGAAGATGGCTGTCTCTGTGGATGCTGGGAGTCAGCAAGTCTTGCCCAGGGAGTGAAACTGCCTCTGAATGAGTTAGTCCCTATTTGGGCCTGAAACATCCTTTCAGGAAAACAGTGTATGTGTTAGTTGCTTAGTTGTGTCCGTCTATGCAACCCCACAGACTGCAGCACACCAGACCCCTATATTCATGGGACTCTCCAGGCAAGAACACTGGAGTTGGTTGCCATTTCCTTTCCAAAAGAACTAGAGAAATACAGAAATTGGAGTCACTCAGTCGTGTCTGACTCTCTGCAACCCCATGGACTGTAGCCCACCAGGCTTCTCCATCCTTGGAATTTTCCAGCAAGAGTACTGGAGTGGGTTACCATGTGCTTCTGAAGAGGAAAACAGAGGGCAGATTCAAAGCCCTGGAGGGGTGAGGGTGGGGCTGGAGAGCGGGTAAGCCAAGGTTGAGCAAGAAGTCTGTGTCCCTGCCAGGGGAGACAAGCCCCTGGGCCTTGCCACACCCTTGCCCACCAGCTGAGAAGCCTCTGGTCAAAAGGGCAGCAGGAAAGCTTTTTCTGGGGTTTTCAACAGCCTCATTAGCATAAGAGAGACTGACCCTGCTCTGTGCTATAAAGGCCACTCCCAGGACACACAGAAAGAGACTCAGCTAACCAGTTCATAAGAACCAAATCCACAGCCAGCGCGGAATTCCTCCTGGAACCTGGGACCTTTATAAAGCGGCAAGCACAGCCTCTTCTCCAGCGTCAGCCCCAGACCTCCGGCCGCCAGCATGAGGCTCCAACACCTGCTCCTCGCGCTCCTCTTCCTGGTCCTGTCTGCTGGGTCAGGTGAGCTCCTGGGAGCCCCGGGGGAGCCTCGGGCTCTCGCTCCTGTTTCTACCTCCTTCTGTCCTGCTACACTCATCTACACGGGGTCAGACTAAACCCACCATCTGTGATGCTTCCGAGAAGCCAGGGCTGAGTCCTTAGTACTGGGAGGGGTCTGGGAACCGTCCTACAAAGTTCCTGGCTGTTTCTAAGCCACTCTAGCCAGTCAAAGCTTCTGAGCCCGTCTCCTCATTGGTTTCATGAGGAGGAAACAGAAGAGCCTTTGATGAGTGACTCTCTTTCTTTTTCATTAAAGCAAGAAATCTGATTTTGTCCCATGACAGAAGTGCAGAATGTCGCCTTATAAAGCTTTCTACGTGAAGAGTGGCGACTCTGGGCAACCAGAGAAGTCCAGAGGAGAGTCAGGCCGAGCCTGGGTTTTGGGAGATGCCCTTGGGATGCTCCGTGCTGAGTCTCCTCAGCAGGAAGGTCCTCCTGGACACGTCGCTGATGATGCGACCCTTGCTCCACAGCTGGGAGGCACCACATCCAAAGCACTGTGCAGGATTGGATGTCTATTTTCATCTTATCCTTGATATTTCCCGAAATAGGATGAAAATATGTAGGAAGAAAGGAAGGAGGGAAGGAGGGAGAGAGAGGATGCGGAGACTGAGACCTGACAACTGATTAGATGTCAGAATGAAGTTGTAAAACCCTTGTCATCAGTGTTGTTTATGACTGTAACCCAACTCTTACACAGTGGCAGGGAGAGAGGCCAGGGGAGTAAGGATGACGGCCGCTCAGTGCCCGGGGCCCGGTTCAATCCCTGGGGAGGGAACTAGAGGGACCAGAGATGCCTTGTGGTCAGGAGGAAAAAGGCGTGTGAGGGAGATGGAAAGGCCGCTGGTTGGAAGGAAACCACAAAGGGATGAAGACAGCCTGTGAGGAAAGCGGGTAGGCCTCTGGTCACGAGGAAACCACAAAGGGATGAGGAGAGGGGCTGACTCGCCCCAGCGCTGAGAGCTCTGAGTCAGTAGAGACAATGATACAAAACTTTTTTTTCCAAACCATTATCACTCTCAGTTGTAAGTTACTTTGAGAGTAAGTTCTCTTTAAACAGTTCTTACACTTTTAGCTGCATCTTTTCCTCCTATCTCAACTCCACTACTTGACTGACTCCATGAGTTGGAAAACTAGACGGTGAAAATAGATGCCCGCGGGCCTCTTCTGACTCCTGACCAGAAGGTGGATGTAGCAGAGCTTCCTGGTCTTTGCCCTCGTGGTGGAGCCGACCCCGCACACAGCCATGCTCCTCACACCCCAGTCCCTCAGCCTCTGCTTCTGGAAACGTGAGGGTCCACCGGAGCCCGGGCAGGGTCAGCGTCTGCCTGGAAACTGATCCCCGGTGTCCTGAACTCACATCCTGTTGTGATGAAGCCGTGTCCGCATCTCAGCACAGAAAGCCCCAGGGCCTCGCTCAGAGGGCACACAGCTGCCCTTCTCGAGATGCCGCTTTTCCTGCTGACACGTTTTTCCCCTCTTCGTTCTCTTTTTAGGATTTATGCAAAGACTAGTAAATTATCATATCTGCCATTGGAAGAGAGGCATCTGTGTGCCGAAGAGGTGCCCTGGAAGCATGAGACAGATTGGAACCTGTGTCAGGGCCCAAGTAAAATGCTGCAGGAGATAAAAGAAGGCAAAGACGTAGCCAGGACCGATGCGGAGTCAGAAACTGCACCCTTCAACAGAGCATTTAAATTTAAACCAGAATAAATTTTGTTTAAAATTAAAGAATTGCCCACTGGTCACTGAGGTTGTTGTGTGATGTCTGATCCCAGGCTAATCCCCAAATCCCTGAGGATGCTCTCTGAGCTCCTTACGGGGATCATTGGGGGACCATGGTGGGTGCTCTGATCCCCCTGTTCCTTGGGGGCCTGACCTTCCCCAGGCCCTCTGTCTGCTGTCTTTCCTGCTTCCCGGCCCAGGGCACCCTGGCCTGCCCCTCATCTCCTCTCAAACATGCACCTCAAGGGTCCAGAATCACCAGAACACCAATCTGGTAGGAAACCCCCGACCCCTGCTCAGGAGGAAACCCCCTCCTCTGTCCCCCAGCAGCCCTCACTTCTGTTTGGTTTATGCTTCTTCCTCCTGCCTTGTGCACACGTGGATACACTTCCGGTTCCCTTTTGGGCCTTAAGCTCTCTGTAGGAATGGCCTTGTCCTATTCCTGTATGTGCCGGGCATTGAGCCGAGACATAGCTTCACAAACTGTCATCAATTGAATGACACAGTTGACAGGGACAAAGCATGTCTCTCTGTGCGAGCATGATAGGATGCAACTAAATGCGATGGAAAAACAAGTCCTGTGGAAGCACAATTCAGTGAGGACAACATAGCATGGAACTCAGAGCCCGCCAGGGCAGGGTGAGCACTCGGACCTCAGGCTGCCTGCAGTTTCTTCAGAGGGTTTCCCAGTTAAATCAAGAGCCTTGCTGGTGCACGCGGTATGTGGGAGCAGCTCTCTGGTCTTCACACTAACTCTTCCCTCAGTGCAAGCTGAGGTCACCAAGGGGATGGTGTTAGGAGACAGGGCGTTTGGGTGGTGATTTGGTCATGAGGGTGGGACACTCATGGGTGGAATGAGGGCCTTTATGAAAGAGACCCCAGAGAGATCGCTCATCCTTGTGCCCTCTGAGCACACAGGGAGAACGCCGTCCACCAGCCACCTGCTCTGTCTTGATCCTGGAGCTCCCAGCCTCCAAAACTGAGAAGTAAAAGGCTGTTGTTAATAAACCACCTGTTACAATACCACATGTAAAATAGATAGCCAGCGGGAATTAGCTCTATGACTCAGGGAACTCTGACAGGGGCTCTGGGATCAGCTGGAAGGGTGGGATGGGGAAGGAGATGGGATGAAGTTTCGGGAGGGAGGGGACATGGGTGAACACTTGGATGATTCCTGTTGATGTATGACAGAAAACCTCGAAATTTTGTAAAGCGATCATCCTTCAATTAAAAAATACAGTGCAAAAAAAGAGCCACCTAGCCTTTGGTGTTTCTGTTTTAGTAGCCTGAAAGAGCAGACACATGACAAGTGAGAATTCCAGCACAAGTGGAATTAAGGTACCTAATCATTGGGGCTTAAGATAAGGAAATGACCTGGATTATCAGGCTGTGCCCAATGCAATCTCCTTCCGAGGAGCCTTAGATGTGGAGGAGGGATGCAGCTCAGTGTCAGAGAGATAAGGGCTGAGAGACTAAACCAGCCCCGTCTGGCACTGACATGGAGGGGGGCCATAAGCCAAGGAGGGCAGGCAGTTTCTGAGCATAAAAAGGATGGAAACTTCCAGAAGAAACAGCATCCTGCTGACACCGTGATTTGAAGCCAGTGAGACCCATTTGGGACTTTGGATCCTCAGAACCACAATAACAATTATGTGTTGCTTTAAGCAACTTAGCTGGTGGCAATTTGCTAAGCTGCAACAGGAAATCAATACAGCAATCGCTTAAAATCATGCCTTGAGCCTAAAATAAGGAGTTCAAAAGAGACAAACCTGTGTGTGTTTAATGGAGGAAAAAAACAGCTGTCAACGTTTTGCTCAGCTTTATATTTCTTTTTTCACAGAAATGCCCATGGTTCATCTGCCAAACCTTTTTCATCTCCAAGTTTATATTTGGGACTCAGTCTTACACCTCATGTATCTTATATCCCTTTTATCCTTTGTTTTTAATTTTTATCATGGAAAGTTTATCTGATATTGAGTGTGGTTAGGTAGTACTGTTTATGAAACTTTTATCATATTCTTTATTGGGATTTCAAGTTTTAATTTTTGCTTAACTTTTTAGATTTTATTCTAAATGTATCTGCTGATGTTTTATTGCCATAACATTTCTGAGTGTCG
This sequence comes from Cervus canadensis, assembly GCF_019320065.1. NCBI lineage: Eukaryota > Metazoa > Chordata > Mammalia > Artiodactyla > Cervidae > Cervus > Cervus canadensis. The sequence continues at coordinate 5,969,404 of NC_057416.1, read as the reverse complement.
TGTTGGACTCTTGCATGGGAGGAATGCTCTTCTCATTTCAGCACCAAGAAGAGGATGGCTTTTCTATGTGATTCATGAACCAAACAGCTTCCTGCTCCGGTTCATAGCCAACCTTTCCACCTGAGTCCCTGATCTCATTTCTCTTGCTTACTTGTGTGTGAGGCCCAAATCAGCTCCACCTCTTGCCTCCATCTACTCAATCTATGGCAAATGCAATTGCACCCCAGTCCAGTCCTCTTGCCTGGAACATTCCATGGATGGAGGAGCCTGGTAGGTTGCAGTCTGAGGGGTCCCTAGGAGTCAGACATGACTGACCACTTCACCTTCAATTTTCACTTTCATGCACAGGAGAAGGACATGGCAACCCATTCCAGTGTTCTTGCCTGGGAAAACCCAGGGACGGGGGAGCCTGGTGGGCTGCCGGCTATGGGTCGCACAGAGTCGGACACGACTGAAGTGACTTAGCAGCAGTAGCACTGCATCTATAGAAACTAACAGCAGGGATTGACCCGGCGTCCAGTGGTTAGAGACTTCATGCTGCCAATGCAGGGGGCTGGAATCCATCCCTGGTTGTGGAACTAAGATTCCACATGCTAAGGAAGAGGCCAAAAGTTCCAAAACAGACAAACAAAAAACACCGCCCAAAAGCCAGTGTTAAAAAAAAAATCCTAAAAGCAGGAAACAGTTCTTCATTGACATGATAGCAATCATGAGCTCAGTCTTCTTTGCACTTAGTTTTTCAGCAAAACTCTTCAAAAGGACTGTCTGCAGCCCCCACTTCCTCTCATCCTCTCAGGGGGATAGATACCATCAACTCTGGCTGGTCCCAGCCCTCTCCCCCAGGATGACTCCTGCCAACAGGGATCACGAGGCATCCTGTGTGACCTCACTCAGCCCTTCCTCTGCCCTTTGTAAACCTGGCCCCTCACTGTGTGTCAATGGACAGGGGCTCTCGGCTGTCTCTGTCTGAGTGGACGGGCCGCAGTCCACCCGAGAAGGGCGGAGAAGCCAACTGTAAGGTAAGTTGTCAGGAGAGAGAGAGACATCAGTGGCTGACGAAGGGGTGGGAATAGCTGCATAACATTTAGGGAGTCAGTGTAAAGGATCGCTCTCAGTATAAGAGTACCAGAGAGAATTGTGACCCAATGCTTTTAGTTTATGCTTTCTTTTCTATTATTATGAAAGTACTGTTGCTGGGGCCAAGGAAATAAAACCCTCACAGCTATTCTGGAGAATTGGACTTATTGAAACAGCTTACTGCAAACACTCATTCTATTTTTGGGTTGATGTCACTAAAATAAAATAGATCTCTACTTAGTGAAAGATTCAAATGCTGATCAAAAGATTAAAAGTGAAAACATTTTATTGCTAAGTTGCCTCAGGACAGAGAGAAAAATCTCAGAACATACAGTTCATGTAAGATGGAGGAGAGGTGGGTGAATGAAGGCTAGAGACCATGATGTATTATGAGAAGCTTTTCCCTGTTTTGTTGGGAATGGGTGAGTGGGTGCTTGTGCTCGGGAACACTTTGGGATAAAGCAACTTAATGGGCTCTCTCCAACCCTCAAAACTCTAAGGATTTTGCCCAAGCCTTCCTTCCTTTTCTCCTTCCCTCCTTCTCTCCCTGATTCCCTCCATTCATCCATTTATTCATTCAACCATAGGTTTACTTTTCCATGCTAGGACCTGTTCATACTAGGACCTCTTTCCTGAGACACCAAAACTTTTAATGTCTTCTCCCAAATGTATTCCTCAAGCACTATTTACGGGATAAATGTTTTTAGCCCTGTTTTACAGCTGGATTTAGAAATAAGGTAATTTCTTCAAAGCCGTGCAGGTTGTGTGTAGGGAGGACTTTAACTCAAGCCCAAGTGGGTTTGATTCCAAAGACCATGTTTTTATTAAATATTCAACAATCCCAAAAAACAAATTTACTTACTGAATTACATAAACAACACATTTATAGATTTGTTTATATATTTATATATATAAATTTATATCTTTGTTTATATATAAACAACAAATACTTTAGCTTGAGTATGACCTCTACATCACTTGGGACATACTTATCCTACCAGATTGTTTGTTGATCACCTGAAATCCAAGCTAAACTGCGTGTCCTGCGTTTTCCCTGCAGCCCTCCTCAGGGGACAGCATGCTCCAGGCTGTGCTGTGGTGACAGCGCCTCCAGATCTGAGCATCTTAAAGGAGCCAAAGTTGATTCTTGCTCAAATGACGCCAACCCGTGAGGGCCCAGGTGCTCTGATTAGACCCCATCCCTGAGGAGCAGCCACCATTGTGGATGCTGCTGGTCCTGTGTCTGAGGAAGGGGCTCTCAGGACTCTCATGCTGGCAATTAAGGGCCCAGCCCTGAAGGGAAACGTCAGACATCTTCCTGACTCACGAATTTGGTGGTTTTCAGACCACAGTAAAGAATCAGCTATGTTTGACCTGAGATGCTGCACTCCATCACAGGCCAAGGACACAGGGCAGAGTCTCTGGAATGCAGCCCACTTTCCCTCCCCTCCCACACAACTTAAAAGCTGATTCCATTTCGGGCATATCCAGGCAGGCTCAGGGCGTGACCCACCCCAGTCTACACCTAGATTCTGAATACACCAGCCTTGGACTGGACTGATGGGGCTCAGGCTCGCCCAGGACGTTGGGAGGAAGCAAAAGCTTAGAAGACACAGTGGGCACAGGTGAGCTCCTAGCTACATGCCTCAGGACTGCATCCAGCAGTGGGCAGGTCTTTCCCGTCTCAGACAGCCAGACCTGAGCCAGCCCTACATGAGCACCCAGAGCTCAGAGGCATCAGAACAGGCCTGTGCTCACATCAGGCTCTGAGTCTCCCTGAGGTTTGTAATTAACTCCTGGGGGGAATGGGCATGGTCTGCTTTGTAAGGGACCTTGGCATGAAGCTTAAGGAAATACGTCATATTGTCATCCCTGTAATATTACAGGAATTGCAGCTGCTGAATGCTTCTCCCTATGGCAGCAGACCTGGCGCCTTTATAAAGTGAGCGAGCACAACGTCCTGTCCAGTCTCACCTGGGAAGCAAGCCAGCCATGAGGGTCTACTAACTTCTCTTTGCGTTGCTCTTCATGATCTTGCTGCCTTTTCCAGGTAAGATGGGCTGGGAAATGACAGGGCGGAATGGATTGAGAATTTGTCAGTCAGAGTCAGCCCTCTCCATTCATTTGGGAATTTTAAATAAAGTAGATTCTTTGCTTGGGAACTAGACATTACCAGTTTTTCTTTTTTTTTTTTTTCTTGACAAAGATCATCTAGAACCTCAAAGTAGCGTCTCCATCCCTTCTGATTCACTCTTAAGAGACTAATCAGCTCACAAACCACCCCTCCATGGGAGGATTGTTATACCTGTTCATGAGACAGGAAGAAAGTGATGTAAATCTTTAATACCAACAGGAAAAATGAACTTAATCTGAGGACAGAGGCGCAGGTTCCCTTTGACTAGCTTAGTGGTTGGAGGTACAGTCTTTTGGTCTCTTAAGGACCTGGGGGACCATCGTGGCCCCTGCCTCCCAGGTGTCAGTTCACAAGGGGGCTACCATGGTCACGCCACTTTCTCAGCTGAGCCGAACCCACAGAATCATTGTTAGTAGCTAGCGCCACCTTTTTCTTTACTCCAGATGGTACAGAAAGAGGAAAAAGACACACAAGAACAGAAAATGGCAACAGATAACTTATTAGAGAGATTTCAAAAGCCTTGGACTTGCACCTCGGCCTTCATAAAACCTTCCGTGTGCTCTGTTTCTTCACTGCAGGTAATGGTGGAATCGTAAGCGGGTTATAAAAGTATTATTGCAAAAAAGAAGCGGCCAGCGTGCTCTGATCAGCTGCCTTCCAAATGAGGAACAGATAGGTCGCTGTTCCCTAACTGGCCAAACATGCTGCCGGAAGAAGAAATGAAAAAGCCAGAAACACGAGGAGAAAGTTGGATAGTGTGAAAATGCCTCCTTGAAGACACCAGAAGTCAAATCAAATTAAAGACTTTTAACAAAAACTTAGAAGCTTGATTATTATCATGATTATTTTTTAACATTCTGTTTATTGTGTTACTTGTTACCAAATAGGCAACTTAGAAAGTGTTAATGACTCCCCTTTAATTCAAATAAAGTATGATCCCTAGAGGAAGCCACAAGAGGCTCTCAACTGATGTTCCAAAGATTGTCAGACTTTATTCCTCTTTCACAACTTTCACCCCCCAATGACACTGGACCACTTGTTCTTTCTGAAACACTTCCTTTGCCTTCTGTCACCCATCTGAGCTTCGCAGTCTGTCCATCTGTCAGAGCATCCCCATCAAATCCATCTCTGAAACTTCAGGGCATCCCTGAGGGTCTTCCCAAGTCCTTCTGAGCACTTTCCAGCTCAGAGACATGGGGACCCTGGCTCCACCTCGACCTTGCCCTTAGCTTTCCTCTCACTCTTGCCTCTGTTCTGACTGACCTCAAGCCTGGATAAAATCTCTCCTCCAGCTATGTCTCCAAACCCATCTCTCAGGGGCACCTCAAATTCTACCTCCTTCTTAAAAACACGCATTTGTTTCCCCAACAAATATGATCTTTCCTTTTAAAAGGGTTCTGATCTGAGTGTTCCATCTGTGAGACCTGCTTGATTTTTACATTCACTACATTTGCATATTTCCAATCTCCATATGTGCTTGCAGGATTTTGAAGGGCACTTCATCACTTAATCACTCCTGGCCCAAGTGTTTTGGCACAAAAGCTGCTCAACAAGTGTTTATTGTGACCCCATGGACTGGGGCCCACCAGGCTCCTCTGTCCATAAGATTCTTCAGACAAAAATACTGGAGTGGGTTGCCATGTCCTCCTTCATGTGAGCTAAAGTACATTCCAAGTCCCTGTAACTATTTAGTGGTCTCTGGAGGTTGATACAGAATGATTCCAGCAAACATGGTGGCAGGCCCATCACCCCCAACAAGAGCCCCCAGTCAAGGAACTGAGTTCTCAGGAAGAAAGGGCAAACACTCAAAGACAAGAGCTTGGACCCCACAATTCAGCGTTTGAAAAAAGAAAAAAAGAGGACATGATGGGACTGTATGCTGCCCTTCTACAGTACACAACTAAGGAACCAGGCAAAACCTGGGAAACCACTGATTCAGACTCTGGCACAAGCAATCCAGGACCATAATTGAGGAGAGCAGAAAACAGGTGCAGTGAGGGATTTCCCTGCCGGTCTGTCAGCTGGGATTCTGTGCTCCCAACATAGAGGGTCTGGGTACATCCCTGGTCAGGGAACTAGATCCCGCATTCTGCAACTGGATTCTGCCTGCCATGGTCAATGTCCAAGGCAGCCAAATTAATGAACTCACTAATTAAATTGTAAAAATGTCTGTGCTCAACCATTTTTAAAAAAAGAAATGACAAAAAGTGAAGTGAGACTTATGACATCTCCAGCCTCTACAGATTTCCAGGCCTAAAGCATAGGGAACAAGAACCCAAACAGGCCAACAATTCTTCTGAGTCGAAGAGAGTGGGGTCAAAGTTCAGAGATTGCAGACATCTTCACTTCTGGACAGAAAACCAGCAATGGGCGTCAGGATCAGGGCTGTGTGCCTGTGTGCTAAGTCGCTTCAGTTCTCTTCGACTCTTTCCCTCTGTGGACTGTGGAGTTGCTGAAAGCATAGGGGAAAACTGTGCTTTTCATTCAATTCCAAAACTGCTCTAAAAAAATGAAGTCTATGATACTAGATGGAATTTTTGTTCCGCCTTATGGGATAAACTGTGATACTAAGATTCTAGACACTATCTTAAGGAAAAAGATGATCATTTCAGTAAAAAAACAAAAAACAAAAACAAACAAACAAGAATCAGATATCAATTATCTATAAAAAAAAAACCCACTTGAGATATCAAATATAAAGGCAAATGGATTAAAAATGAAAGGATGGAACCAGTATGCTGCTTCTGTTGTTTAGACGCTCAGTCATGTCCAACACTCTTGAGACCCCTATGGAATCATCCAGGCAAGACTGCTAGAGTGGGTTGCCATGCCCTCCTTCAGGGAATCTTCCCCACCCAGGGATCAAAACCATGTCTCTGCATCTCCTACATCTCAGGAGATTCTTCACTGTTGAGACAACAGATATGCTATGGAAACATTAATTTAAAGAAAACACAGTAGGCTGTATTGGTTAACTGACAGGCTTCCTGGTGGTTCAGATGGTAAAGAATGTGCCTGCCATGTGGGAGACCTGGGTTCGATTCCTGGTTTGGGAAGATGCCCTGGAGGAGGGCATGGCAACCCACTCCAGTGTTCTTCCCTGGAGAATCCCCATGGACAGAGGAGCCTGGCAGGCTACAGTCTATTGGGTCACAAAGAGTCAAACATGACTGAGTGACTAAGCATGGCACACAATCAAGTAACTTTTAGGACAAGGACCAGATACAGAGAGGGGTATTTATCCTAATGATAAAATGTTTATTTCATCAAGAATACATATGATTATTGAATCAGAATGTACTTAGCAAAGGAAGTTTAAAATACTCAAAGAAAACTTACAGGAATAAGCGGAGAAAGAGAAAAATTAGCAATTAGAATTGGAATTTCCCTGGCAATCCAGTAGTTAAGATCCCTAGCTTTCAATGCAGGGGGCACAAGTTCCGTCCCTGCTTGAGCAAGTAAGATCTCTTATATCATATACAAAATTAAACACAAGATAGATTAAAGGTTTACAAAAACCACACAACTCCTAAAAGAAAGCATAGAAGAAAAAAAACTTTGGCATGGGTCTCCACAAGGATGGTTGTGAGCTTGACACCAAAAGCACAAGCCACAAAAACAAAGCTAGACGGTAGGATCCATCAAACTGAAAACTTCTGCACAGCAAAGGAAACAATGAACAAACTGAAAAGACGGTGTTCTTCTAATGCTCCAGGGATCTCTGAGGCTGGAGGAGACCGCAGCAGCGCTGCGGGCAAGAGAGTGGGGTGAGAGAGGATGGTCACGTCCCAGGTCATGTCCGAGTCCCTGGGATGGCCGCCAAGCGTGGGTACTTGGCTTCACATAGGCAGGAATTCAAGAGCGAGTCACGGTGAAGTGAAAGAATGTCAATCCAGGGAGGAAACACTCTATACAGAGTGTTGGCCATCCTGGAAGGCAAGCCCAGCTCCAGGGTATGGGGCTGTCAGTGTTTATAGGGGTGGGTCATTTCATAGGCTGATGAGTGGGAGAAGTGTGCCAGCCATTTTGCGGAAAGGGTGGGGATTTCCAGGAACTGGGTCAGCACCCACTTTTGGACCTTTATGGTCAGCCCTGGAACTGTCATGGTGCCTCTGGGTGTGTCACCTAGCTGCCGTATTTCAAAGGGATTTAAAAATATATATTTACTTCAGGTCTCAGTTGTGGTATGCAGGATATTCACCTCAGCACACTGGCTTTGATGGCCCATGGCAAGTGAAGGAAATGGCGACCCACTCCAGTATTCTTGCCTGAAAAATTCCATGGGCAGAGGAGCCTGGTGGGCCAAGGTCCATGGGGTCGCAAACATTCGGACATGACTGAGGGACCTCACTTTCTTTCTTTCACGTGGAATCCTAGTTCCCAGGCCAGGGACTGAACCCACATCCCCTGCGTTGCAAGGCAGATGCTTACAACTGGACCACCAGGAAGTCCCTGTCATTCTTTAAGAGGTTGTGCCCCGCCCACTTCCGGTCTCATCTGCACCAGATAGCGGGCCTTTGACAGCACTGTGGGAGCTCTCGCCTTACAGGAGAATGTCCAGGTGAGGTTCTCAGGACGCTGTGTTGACTGCAGGCGGCAGGCAGGACCCTGTGAAGAGACGCTGATTTTGCTCCAAGTTACACCACTGCTCCTTAGCAGGCTGTGGCCTTGGACACACCTTTTTGTTGGATTTGCAGCCAATTTCAATTGACTTTTTAAGTCAGTTTTGCCTGTGGCCTCACACATGGCTTTCTAGTCCTCAGGACCATCTTGTATAAAACTTGGGTCATACCTTCCTGGCGGCTTTGTTTAGGGGAACTCAAAGAGATAACTTGAATACAAGTGGCCAGCTACTGAGCAAGGCTCATTGCAAAATATAAGTGTGGGACAAGTTCAAAGAAAAAACTCCTCAAAGTGTCAGTGGGGGAGTACAGCATTAGACCCAGCCCTAGTCCCCTTCTGAGGACAGGTGTGACCGGGGTGTGACCCGGGTGACCATCAGAAGCCATGGCACCCACCCCATCCACAGGAGAAGGGAACAGGGAACAACAGCGTCTGCCCATTAACACCCAGGGCTCTGTGCTGAGAACACCTCTGTCTGTGGAGGTGTAGATGTGAAGGGCTTTGCTCTTCAAAACCTTATCTGTAGGACTGGGACACCCCTTCTTGCCTGAGGAAGTGATGCACTCTCCCAGAAAGACACTGCCTCAATTTCCTACTCACAGGTTAAAGGTTTGGGGACACAGCATTTATCTTCCCTTTAAAGAATGAAACCCTGAGTTACCTCTCAGCCCAGGCAGGAAGCAACCATGATCCACATGGCCTTGTTTGGCTTTTAAACTGTGAAAACTAATAATCCATTTAGACTTCACCTAAAATTAACCCTTTGCTCTCTCCTATATTAACTCATCTCTGGTTTCTGGTGAGCCACCCCATGGTTTCCTGGGTGTGTGACTTCCTTGCTGAACAAGAGGACCCTTCCCTGATGGACAGAGATGCCCCTGGGCTTTATCTCCAGATTAACAGCTCTGCAAAGGAGTCGTCTTTAGATCTTGCCTAGGAAAAATAAGCCATTGCAATTGGAGAATTCCTACAAGGGCCATGTCCCACTAGTGAGGAACTGTGGCAAGAAACTCTCTTGAAACTCACCATGGCACCGTGCAAGCCTTTTGGAAACTTCCTCCTATGAAAACTCATGCCTGGTCTTACACATAAAACTGCATCATCTTCCTTAAACTGCATCTTCCTTAAAAGAAAAAAAATCTGCTGTGCTGCAAACCATAGATCGTTAAAACCCACCAATTTTTATTTTGTTTACTTATTCTGGCTACATCAGGTCATTGTTCTGGCATGAGGGTTCTAGTTCTCTGACCTGCTATGCTTGGGAGTACAGTCTTACCCACTGGACCATCAAGGAAGTCCCGGGAAACAGCATTTTTTAAAATTACATTTAAAAAACACTTTGAATTGGAGTATAGCTGACTAATAATGTTGTGATGATTTCAGGTGGAAAGCAAAGAGACACAGCCATGCATATACATGTATCCATTCTCCCCCAAACTCCCTTCCCATCCAAGCAGTCACATAACATTAAGCAGAGTTCCCTGAAAAACAGCATTTCAAGAAGAGTAATCAAAAATCTTCCAGCAAACAAAAGCCAGGACCAGATGGCTCCACAGCTGAATTCTACCAAAAATTTAGAGAAGAGCTAACACCTATCTTACTCAAACTCTTCCAGGAAATTGCAGAAGAAGATAAACTTCCAAACTCATTCTATGAGGCCACCATCACCCCAATTCCAAAACCAGACAAAGATGCCACAAAAAAAGAAAACTACAGGCCAATATCACTGATGAACATAGATGCAAAAATCCTTAACAAAATTCTAGCAAACAGAATCCAACAACATAGTTGTTAAAAAAATCATACACCATGACAAGTGGGCTTTATCCCAGGAATGGCAAGGATTCTTTAATATCCACAATCAATCAATGTAATCACACCAACATTGCAAATTGAAAATAAAAACCAATATGATTATCTCAATACATGCAGAGAAAGCCTTCTGACAAAATTCAACACTCATTGATGATTAAAATCCAGAAACAGGAATAGAAGAAAATACCTCAACAGTAATAAAAAGCTATATATGACAAACCCACAGCAAGCTCACCCTCAATGGTGAAAAACATTGAAAAGCATTTCCCCTGAAATCATAGGAAAAGGACAAGGGTGCCCACCTCTCACCACACTATTCACATAGTGTTGGAAGAGGTTTTGGCCACAGCAATCAGAGCAGAAAAAGAAGTAAAAGGAATCCAGATAGGAAAAGAAGAAGTGAAACTCTCGCTGTTTGCAGATGACATGATCCTCTACATAGAAAACCCTAAAGACTCTTCCAGAAAATTACTAGAGCTAATCAATGAATATGGTAAAGTTGCAGGATTTAAATTAACACACAGAAATCCCTTGCATTACTACATACTAACAATGAAATAACAGAAAGAGAAATTAAGGAAACAATACCATTCACCATTGCAACAAAAAGAATAAAATACTTAGGAGTATATCTACCTAAAGAAACAAAAGACCTATACATAGAAAACTATAAAACACTGATGAAAGAAATCAAAGCGGACACAAACAGATGGAGAAACATAACGTGTTCATGGACTGAAAGAATCAATATTGTCAAAATGGCTATTCTACCCAAACCAATCTATAGATTTAATACAATCCCTATCAAGCTACCAACAGTATTTTTCACAGAACTAGAACAAATAATTTCACAATTTGTATGGAAATACAAAAAACCTTGAATAGCCAAAGTAATCTTGAAAAAGAAGAATGGAACTGGAGGAATCAACCTGCCTGACTTCAGACTCTACTACAAAGCCACAGTCATCAAGACAGTGTGGTGCTGGCACAAAGACAGAAATATAGATCAATGGAACAGAATAGAAAGCCCACAGATAAATCCACCAAACCTATGGACACCTTATCCTTGACAAAGGAGCAAGGGTATACAATGAAAAAAGACAACTTCTTTAACAATGGTGTTGGAAAAACTGGTCAACCACTTGTAAAAAGAATGAAACTAAGCACTTTCTACACCACACACAAAAATTAAACTCAAAATGGATTAAGATCTAAATGTAAAGACCAGAACATATAACTCCTAGAGGAGACATAGGCAAACGTTCTCCGACATTAAATCACGCAAGAGCCTCTAGACCCACCTCCCAGAATATTGGAAATAAAAGCAAAATAAACAAATGGGACCTAATATGAACTTAAAAGTTTTGCACTACAAAGGAAACTATATAAGCAAGGTGAAAAGACAGCCCTCAGATTGGGAAGAAAATAATAGCAAAATGAAGAAACAGACAAAGGATTAATCTCAAAAATATACAAACGCAACTCCTGCAGCTCATTCCAGAAAAATAAATGACCCCACAAAAATTTGGCGGGCCAAAAAGAACTAAAACAGACATTTCTCCAAAGAAAGACATAAACAGATGGCAACAAAACCATGATGAAAAGATGCTCAACATCACTCATTATCAGAGAAATGCAAATCAAAACCACAATGAGGTACCATTACACGCCAGTCAGGATGGCTGCTATCCAAAAGTCTACAAGCAATAAATGCTGGAGAGGGTGTGGAGAAAAGGGAACCCTCTTACACTGTTGGTGGGAATGCAAACTAGTACAGCCACTATGGAGAACAGTGTGGAGATTTCTTAAAAAAAACTGGAAATAGAACTGCCATATGACCCAGCAATCCCACTTCTGGGCATACACACTGAGGAAACCAGATCTGAAAGAGACACGTGCACCCCAATGTTCATCGCAGCACTGTTTATAATAGCCAGGACATGGAAGCAACCTAGTGCCCATCAGCAGATGAATGGATAAGGAAGCTGTGTACATATACACCATGGAATATTACTCAGCCATTAAAAAGAATTCATTTGAATCAGTCCTAATGAGATGGATGAAACTGGAGCCCATTATACAGAGTGAAGTAAGCCAGAAAGATAAAGAACATTACAGCATACTAACACATATATATGGAATTTAGAAAGATGGTAACGATAACCCTATATGCAAAACAGAAAAAGAGACACAGAAATACAGAACAGACTTTTGAACTCTGTGGGAGAAGTGAGGGTGGGATATTTCAAAAGAACAGCATGTATACTATCTATGGTGAAACAGATCACCAGCCCAGGTGGGATGCATGAGACAAGTGCTCGGGCCTGGTGCACTGGGAAGACCCAAAGGGAGCAGGTAGAGAGGGAGGTAGGAGGGGGGATCGGGATGGGGAATACATGTAAATCCATGGCTGATTCATGTCAATGTATGACAAATACCACTAGAATATTGCAAAGCAATTAGCCTCCAACTAATAAAACTAAATGAAAGAAAAAAAAAAATCGTGCAGGTTGTGTGTAGGGAGGACTTTAACTCAAACCCAAGTGGGTTTGATTCCGAAGACCATCTTTTATGAAATATTCAACAATCCCAGAAAACTAATTTACTTACTGAATTATATAAACAACAAATTTATATATTTGTTTATATATATATATATATTTATATATTTGTTTATATATAAATAAAAAATACTTTAGCTTAAGTGTGATCTGTGTATCACTTGGGATATACTTATCCTACCAGATCGTTTGTTGATCACCTGAAATCCAAGTTAAACTGGGTGTCCTACATTTTCCCTGCAGCCCTCCTCAGGAGACAGCATGCTCCAGGCTGTGCTGTGGTAACAGCGCCTCCAGATCTTAGCATCTTAAAAGAGACAAAGTTAATTCTTGCTCAAATGACGCCAACCCGTGAGGAACTAGGGGCTCTGAGCAGACCCCACCCCCGAGGAGCAGCCACCACTGTGGGCACTGCTGGTCCTGTGTCCGAGGAAGGCGCTCGCAGGATTCTCATGCTGGCGATTAATGGGCCCAGGCCTGAAGGGAAATGTCAGACACCTTCCTGACTCACGAATTTGGTGGTTTTTCAGACCGCAGTAAAGTATATGCTGTGTTTGACCTGAGATGTTGCACTCCATCACAGGCCAAGGACACAGGACAGAGGCTCTGGAATGCAGCCCACTTTCCCTTCCTTCCCACACTACTTAAAAGGTGATTCCATTCTGGGTGTATCCCTGCAGGCTCAGGGCATAACCCAGCACCAGTCTACACCTAGATTCTGAATACACCAGCCTTGGACTGGATTCATGGGGCTCAGATTCTCCCAGGACTTTAGGAAGAAGGCAAAAGCTTAGAAGACCACAGTGGGCACAGGTGAGCTCCCAGCTACATGTCCCAGGACTGCATCCAGGAGTGGGCAGGTCTTTCCTGTCTCAGACAGCCAGACATGAGCCAGCCTACATGAGCACCCAGACCTCAGAGGCAACAGAACAGGCCTGTGCTCACATCAGGCTCTGAGTTTCCCTGAGGTTTGTAATTAACTCCTGGGGGGGAATAGGCATGGTCTGCTTTGTAAGGGACCTTGGCATGAAGCTTAAGGAAATGTATCATATTGTCATCCCTGTAATATTACAGGAATTGCAGCTGCTGAATGCTTCTCCCTATGGCTGCGGACCTGGAGCCTTTATAAAGTGAGCGAGCACACCGTCCTGTCCAGTCTCAGCTGGGAAGCCAGCCAGCCATGAGGGTCTACTACCTTCTCTTTGCGTTGCTTTTCTTGTTCTTGCTGCCTGTTCCAGGTAAGATGTGCTGGGAAATGACAGGACTGAATGGATTGAGAATTTGTCAGTCAGAGTCAGCCCTCTCCATTCATTTGGGAATTTTAGATAAACTAGTTTTGTTGCTTGAGAACTGGACATTACAGTTTTTCTCCTTTATTTTACTTGAAAAAGACCATCAAGAAGCTCAAAGTAGGGTCTCCATCCCTTCTGATTCACTCTTAAGAGGCTAATCAGCTCACAGACCATCCCTCCATGGGAGGATTGTTATACCTGTTCATGAGACAGGAAGAAAGTGATGTAAATCTTTATTTATTTATTTTATGTGTAAATCTTTTAATACCAACAGGAAATCGAACTTAATCTGAGGACAGAAGCACAGGTTCCCTTTTATTAGCTTAGCGGTTGGAGGTACAGTCTTTCGGTCTCTTAAGGACCCGGGGACCATCGTGACCCCTGCCTCCCAGGTGTCAGTTCACAAGGGGGCTGCCACGGTCACGCCACTTTCTCAGCTGAGCCGAACCCACAGACGCATGGTGGGTAGCTAGCCCCACCTTCTTCTTTGCTCCAGATGGTATAGAGAAAGGAAAAAGACATAAAAGAACAAAAAATGGCGATGTATAACTTACTAGAGGGATTCCAAACGCCCTGGACTTGCACCGCGGCCTTCCTAAATCCTTCCGTGCGCTTAGTTTCTTCAACCGCAGGCAATAGCGGAATCATAAGCGGGTTACAAAAGTATTATTGCAAAAGAAGAAGCGGCCGGTGTGCTCTGATTGGCTACCTTCCAAAGGAGGAACAGATAGGCCGCTGTGCCCTTAGTGGCCAAAAATGCTGCCAGAAAAAGAAATGAAATATCCAGCATCACGAGGAGAACGTTGCATAGTGTGAAAATGCCTCCTTATAGACTCCAGAAGCCAAATTAAATTAAAGACTTTTAACAAAAAATTAGAAGCTTGATTATTATCGTGATTATTTTTTAACATTCTCTTTATTGTGCTAGTTCTTACCAAACAGGCAACCTAGAAAGTGTTAATGACTCACCTTTAATTCAAATTAAGTATAATCCCTAGAGGAAGCCACAAGAGGCTCTCAGATGATGTTCCAAAGATTGTCAGATTTTATTCCTCTTTCAAAACTTTAACCCCACAATGACACTGGACCACTTGTTCTTTCTGAAACACTTCCTTTGCCTTCTGTCACCCATCTGAGCTGTGCAGTCTGTCCATCTGTCATAGCATCTCCCCAGCAAATCCAGCTCTGAAACTTCAGGGCATCCCTGAGGGTCTTCCCAAGTCCTTCTGAGCACTTTCCAGCTCAGAGACACGGGATCCTGGCTCCTCCTCAACCTTGCCCTTAGCTTTCCTCTTCTCTTGCTTCTGTTCCGACTGAACTCAGGCCTGGATAAAATCTCTCCTCCAGCTATGTCTCCAAACCCATCTCTCAGGGGCACCTCAAATTCTACCTCCTTCTAGAAAACATATTTGTTTCCCCAACAAATATGATCTTTCCTTTTAAAAGGGTTCTGATCTGAGTGGTCCATCTATGACTCCTGCTTGATTTTTACATTCACTACATTTGCATATTTCCAATATCCATATTTGGTTGCGGATTTTGAAGGACGCTTCATCATTTCAACACTCCTGGCCCAAGTGTTTTGTCACAAAAGCTGCTCAACAAGTGTTTATTGTGACCCCATGGACTGGGGCCCACCAGGCTCCACTGTTCATAAGACTCTTCAGGCAAAAATACCGCAGTGGGTTGCCATGTCCTCCTTTATGTGAACTGAAGTACATTCCGAGGCCCTGTAACTATTCAGTGGTCTCTGGAGGTTGATACAGCATGATTCCAGCAAATGTGGTGGCAGGTCCATCACCCGCAACTAGAGCCCCAAGTCAAGGAACTGAGTTCTCAGGAAGAAAGGGCAAACACTCAAAGACAACAGCTTGGACCCCACAATTCAGCATTAAAAAAAAAAGAAAAAGGATGTGATGGGACTGTATGCTGCCCTTCTACAGTACACAACTAAGGAACCAGGCAAAACCTGTGAAACTTCTGATTCAGACTCTGGCACAAGCAATGCAGGACCGTAATGAGGAGAGCAGAAAACAGGTAGGTGAGGGACTTCCCCAGAGGTCTGGGGCTGGGATTCTGTGTTCCCAGCTCAGGGCGCCTGGGTCCACCCCTGGTCACGGAACTAGATCCCACATGCTTCAGCTAGATTCTGTCCAAGGTCCAAGGCAGTCAAATGAATGAATTAGCTAATTAAATGCTTAAAATATCTGTGCTCAACCATTTAAGAGAAAAGAAAAAAAAAAAAAAAAAACACTAAAGTGAGACTTATGATATCTCCAACCTCTATAGATTTCCAGGCCTAAAGCATAGGGAACAAGAACCCAAACAGGCCAACAATTCTTCTGAGTCGAAGAGAGTGGGGTCAAAGTTCAGAGAGTGCAGACATCTTCACTTCTGGACAGAAAACCAGCAACGGGCCTCAGGATCAGGGCTGTGTGCCTGTGTGCTAAGTCGCTCCAGTTGTGTCCGACTATTTGCCACTCTGTGGACTGTGGAGTTGCTGAAAGCATAGGGGAAAACTGTACTTTTCATTCAATTCTAAAACTGCTCTAAAAAAATGAAGTCTATGATACTAGGTGCAATTTTGGTTCAGCCTTATGGAATGAACTGTGATGCTAAAATTCTAGACACTATCTTAAGGAAACAAATGATCATTTCAGTAAAAGCAACAACAACGACAGAAAAAAGAATAATATCAACTATCTATAAAAAAAAAAAACCCACTTAAGATATCAAATATAAAGGCAAATGGATTTAAAGTGAAAGGATGGAAACAGATATGCTGCTGCTGTTGTTTAGAAGTTCAATCCTGTCCAACATTCTTGAGACCCCTATGGAATCATCCAGGCAAGGTTACTGCACCAGGTTGCCATGCCCTCCTTCAGGGAATCTCCCCCACCCAGGGATCAAAACCATGTCTCCGCATCTCCTGCATCTCAGGCAGATTCTTCACTATTGAGACAACAGATATGCTATGGAAAAATTAACTTAAACTAAACAGAGGAGGCTGTATTGGTTAATTGACTGGCTTCCTGGTGGCTCGATGGTAAAGAATCTGCCTCCCATGTGGGAGACCTGGGGTTCGATTCCTGATTTGGGAAGATGCCCTGGAGGAGGGCATGGCAACCCACTCCAGTGTTCTTGCCTGGAGAATTCCCATGAACAGAGGAGCCTGGCAGGCTACAGTCTATGGGGTCACAAAGCGTGAGACACAACTGAGTGACTAAGCATGGGACACAATTAAATAACTTCTAGGACAAGGACCAGATATAGAGAGGGGTACTTATCCTAATGAGAAAATGTTTAATTCATCAAGAATAATGAGATGGATGAAACTGGAGCCCATTATACAGAGTGAAGTAAGCCAGAAAGATAAAGAACATTACAACATGCTAACACATATATATGGAATTTCGAAAGATGGTAATGATAACCCTATGTGCAAAACAGAAAAAGAGACACAGAGGTACATAACAGACTTTTGGACTCTGTGGGAGAAGGTGAGGGTGGGATGTTTTGAAAGAACAGCATGTATATTATCTATAGTGAAACAGATCACCAGCCCAGGCTGGATGCATGAGACAAGTGCTCGGGCCTGGTGCACTGGGAAGACCCAGAGGAATCGGATGGAGAGGGAGGTGGGAGGGGGATCGGGATAGGGAATACATGTAACTCCACGGCTGACTCATGTCAATGTATGACAAAACCCACTGCAATGTTGTGAAGTAATTAGCCTCCAACTAATAAAAATAAATGAAAAAAAAAATACATCTGAGTAGTGAATCAGAATGTACTTAGCAAAGAAAGTTTAAAATTCTTAAAGAAAACTTATAGGAATAAGCGGAGAAACAGACAAATTAGCAAAAGTGTCAGTGGGGGAGCACAGCATTAGACTCAGCCCTAGTCCACTTCTGAGGACAGGTGTGACCCAGGTGACCATTAGACGTCATGGCACCCACCCCATCCACAGGAGAAGGGAACTGGGAACAACAGCCTCTGCCCATTAACACCCAGGGCTCCATGCTGACAACACCTGAGTTTGTGGAGTCATAGAGGTGAAGGGCTTTGCTCTTCAAAACCTTATCTGTAGGACCGGGACACCCCTTCTTGCCTGAGGAAGTGATGCACTCTCCCAGAAAGACACTGCACTGCCTCAATTTCCTACTCACAGGTTAAAGGTTTGGAGACACAGCATTTATCTTCCTTTTAAAGAATGAGACCCTGAGTTGCCTCTCAGCCCAGGCATGAAGCAACCATGATCCACATGGCCTTGTTTGGCTTTTAAACTGTGAAAACTAATACTCCATTTAGACTTTACCTACAGTGAACCCTTCTCTCTATCTTATATTAACTCATCTCTGGTTTCTGGTGAGCCACCCCATGGTTTCTTGGGTGTGTGACCTCCTTGCTGAAGCAACAGGACCCTTCCCTGATGGACAGAGATGCCCCTGGGCTTTATCTCCAGATTAACAGCTCTGCAAAGCAGTCATCTTTAGATCTTGCCTAGGAAAAATAAGCCACTGCAATTGGAGAATTCCTACAAGGGCCATGTCCCACTAGTGAGGAACTGTGGCAAGAAACTCTCTTGAAACTCACCATGGCACCCAGCAAGCCTTTTGGAAACTTCCTTCTGTGAAAACTCATGCCCGGTCTTACACATAAAACTGCATCATCTTCCTTAAACTGCATCTTCCTTAAGAGAAAAAAATCTGCTGTGCTGCAAACCATAGATCATTAAAACACACCAATTTTTATTTTGTTTACTTATTCTGGCTACACCAGATCGTCGTTGTGGCATGTGGGTTCTAGTTCCCTGACCTGCTATGCTTGGGAGTACAATCTTACCCACTGGACCATCAAGGAAGTCCCAGAAAACAGCATGTTTAAAAACTACATTTAAAAAACACTTTGAATTGGAGTATAGCTGACTAATAATGTTGTGATGGTTTCAGGTGGACAGCAAAGAGACACAGCCATGCGTATACATGTATCCATTCTCCCCCAAACTTCCTTCCCATCCAAGCTGTCACATAACATTAAGCAGAGTTCCCTGAAAAACAGCATTTTCAATGAAGAGCCACTGCAGACAACGATTTAGTCTCACTTCTTTCTCCAGTGTAGTATTAGAGCATGCATGTAAATTAACCCTGTAGCATAGAGTTTGACTGCAAGGTCCATAAATAAACAGAGACATATATATATCTTATGTATCAGTTCAGTTCAGAGTCCTGTCTGACTCTTTGCAACCCCATGAAATCACACCATGCCAGGTCTCCCTGTCCATCACCAACTCCCAGAGTTCACCCAAACTCATGTCATCAAGTTGGTAATACCATCCAGCCATCTCATCCTCTGTCGTTCCCTTCTCCTCCTGCCCCCAATCCCTCCCAGCATCAGGGTCTTTTCCAGTGAGTCAACTCTTTGCATGAGATGGCCAAAGTATTGGAGTTTCAGCTTCAACATCAGTCCTTCCAATGAACACACAGGACTGATCTCCTTTAGGATGGACTGGTTGGATCTGTATAGATAATGATATATATATAAGTAGATGATGTCTACCTCTCTCAAATATCATGTAGAGCTAAAGTAGAAGGAATCATGATCAAGACAACTTATTTTCCATCAGAAAATTTCTATGCCTGGGTGCCAGCCAGGGACTCTGTCTGTTGGAGGCACCCTGCATGGCTTTGCCGAGCCTCAGATGTCAGATGCTGAGCCACAGTGGGGAACCTGAACAAGACTGAAGTTCTGGAGGCTCCTTCAGGACCGGGTCCACCCGGGGTACCCACATTTCTAAAGGGCTTGGAGTTCCACTCAGAGCTGCATGGCAAGCTCCATCCTGAGCTTTAGCATTTCTGAAAAGCCAGGTCAGTGTCTCTCCAGCACTGAGATGGATGGATGTTACTAAGTGAGGGCTGTTACTTAGTGATGGAGGTCACTCTTCACCCAGTGAAGGGATCCCCACTGCTGGGCCTTTGTGATACTAGGCTGGGGAGATGCATTCAGTGGCATTATCCTCCTCCCACTCTGTCTCTGATGAAAGGAAAGGACGCACCCATCTGCCCATCACATGTCCCACTGAGATTTTATGAGACTGGCATGTGATTGTCTTGCAGTGAATTAAGAAAAGTTTTTTTTCCCTCTTTCTTTTTTCCCTTTTGGATCTTTCTACCTTTAACTGTTCCTAACCTACAGTCTGCACTGATAACCAGGTTTCTTCTTATCAGAAGACTAACCGATTATGCAAACTACATCCAGCACCTGTTGCCCTCCATTTCTGCAGGAGTCACATCTGCATCTGTTATCCTTTAATTTAGTCTAGCCACATCCTGATACTTAACTCTATCGCATCATAAACCTCCCCTCGTAGTTTAATTTCCCTTCCTTTGCTCTGTGTTACCTCATGTTGATGCTTAACTTTACGGTACACTCTTTGGAAGCCACCCCCTAGTGGTTTGCTTTCCCCCTTCTGTATTACAGGAAGAAAGTTGCCAGGAAATCCCCAAAGGACAATGGACCCAACCACCAGGACCAACTGCCAGTCCCAAAAAGCAGCTACCTGATTCTGGCCTTGACTGTTTCCAAACAGCCCAAAAAGAGATCATTCAGGACCCCTAAACCTTTTGCGGTGTATCTCCAACCCCTGACTGAGAGCACCAATTGTATGATGCCCTCGATTCCAAATGGAGGGGAGACAGTCTCCTTGAGGCAAGAGCCTACTGTGTTCTCCCTTCTGCCAGCTTAAGGGTTAAAGCCATCTTTCCTTTTGCTCCAAACTCTGTCTCCACAAGTTTTATTCAGCTCTGGTGGGCAGAGAAAACCAAGATTTTGGCGGCAACTGTTGCTGCCAAGCCGTAACAGGCTAGCTGGGGTGGGGAGAGGGTTGGGACCACTGGGTCTCTTCCCTCAGGGCCCCAGGGGCCAGAAAGAGGATGGCTGTCTCTGCGGATGCTGGGAGTCAGCAAGTCTTGCCCAGGGAGTGAAACTGCCTCTGGACGAGTCAGTCCCTATTTGGGCTTGAAACAGCCTTTCAGGAAAACAGTGTATGTGTGAGTTACTTAGTTGTGTCTGTCTCTCTGCAACCCCACAGACTGCAGCACACCAGACCCCTATATTCATGGGACTCTCCAGGCAAAAACACTAGAGTGGGTTGCCATTTCCTTCCCAAAAGAACTAGCGAACTAAAGAAAGTGGATTCACTCAGTCGTGTCCAACTCTCTGCAACCCCATGGACTGTAGCCCACCAGGCTTCTCCATCCTTGGATTTTTCCAGGCAAGAGGACTGGTGTGGGTTGCCATGTCCTTCTGCACAGGAAACCAGTGGGCAGATTCAAAGCCCTGCAGGGGTGAGGGTGGGGCTGGGGAGCGGGTAAGCCAAGGTTGAGCAAGAAGTCTGTGCCCCTGCCAGGGGAGACAGGCCCCTGGGCCTTGCCACACCCTTGCCCAACAGCTGAACTGACTTCCAGGGAGAAGCATCTGGTCAAAAGGGCAGCAGGAAAGCTTGTTTTGGGGATTTCAACAGCCTCATTAGCATAAGAGAGACTGACCCTGCTCTGTGCTATAAAGTCCACTCCCAGGACACACAGAAAGAGACTCAGTTAACCAATTCATAAGAACAAATCCACAGCCAGCGCGGAATTCCTCCTGGAACCTGGGACCTTTATAAAGCGGCAAGCGCAGCCTCTGCTCCAGCGTCAGCCCCAGAGCTCCGGCCGCCAGCATGAGGCTCCATCACCTGCTCCTCGCGCTCCTCTTCCTGGTCCTGTCTGCTGGGTCAGGTGAGCTCCTGGGAGCCCCGGGGGAGCCGCGGGCTCTCTCTCCTGTTTCTAACTCCTTCTGTCCTGCTACCCTCATCTACACGTGGTCAGACTAAACCCACCGTGTGTGATGCTTCTGAGAAGACAGAGCTGAGTCCTTACTAGCGGGAGGGGTCTGGGAACCGCCCTGCAAAGTTCCTGGCTGTTTCTAAGCCACTCTAGCAAGACAAAGCTTCGGAGCCCATCTCCTCATTGGTTTCATGAGGAGAAAACAGAAGATGCCTCTGATGACTGACTCTCTTTTTTTCTTTTTCATAAAAACAAGAAATCTGATTTTGTCCCATGACAGAAGTGCACAATGTCACTTTATAAATCTTTCTACTTGAACGGTGGCGGCTCTGGGCAACCAGAGAAGTCCAGAGGAGAGTCAGGCCGAGCCTGGGCTTTGGGAGCTGCCCCTGGGACAATCGGTGCTCACTCTCCTCAGCAGGAAGGTCCTCCTGGACACGTCGCTGACGATCCGACCCTCGCTCCTCAGCTGGGAGGCACCACATCCAAAGCAGTGTGCAGGATCGGATGTCTAATTTTCATCTTATCCTTGATATTTCCAGAAATAGGATGAAAATCTATAGGAAGAAAGGAAGGAGGGAAGGAGGGAGAGAGCGGATGCAGAGACTGAGACCTGACAACAGATTAGATGTCAGAATGAAGTTGAAAAGCCCTTTTCATCAGTGTTGTTTATGACTGTAACCCAACTCTTACACAGAGGCAGGGAGAGAGGCCAGGGGTGTAAGGATGACGGCTGCTTAGTGCCCGGGGCCC
Source organism: Cervus canadensis (assembly GCF_019320065.1). NCBI lineage: Eukaryota > Metazoa > Chordata > Mammalia > Artiodactyla > Cervidae > Cervus > Cervus canadensis. The sequence continues at coordinate 5,947,323 of NC_057416.1, read as the reverse complement.
GGGTTCAATCCCTGGGCGGGAGAGGTAGAGGGACCAGAGGTGTCTTGTGGTCAGGAGGAAAAAGGCATGTGAGGTAGATGGAAAGGCCGCTGGTCGGAAGGAAACCTCAAAGGGAGGAGGAGAGCGTGTGAGGGAAGCGGGAAAGCTGCTGGTCAGGAAGAAACCACAAAGGGGGGAGAAAGGCTGTGAGCGAAGTGGGAAGGCCGCTGGTCAGGAGGAAACCAGTAAGGGAGGAGGAGAGCCTGTGAGGAAAGCAGGACAGCCGCTGGTCACGAGGAAACCACAGAGGGATGAGGAGAGGGGCTGATTCGCCCCAGTTCTGAGAGTTCTGAGTCAGTAGAGACAATGATACAAAACTTTTTTTTCCAAACCATTATCACTCTCAGTTGTAAGTTACTTTGAGAGTAAGTTCTCTTTAAACAGTTCTTACACTTTCAGCTGCATCTTTTCCTCCTATCTCAGCTCCATTACTTGACTGACTCCATGAGTTGGAAAACTAGACGGTGAAAATAGACGCCCGCGGGTCGCTTCTGACTCCTGGCCAGAAGGTGGATGTAGCAGAGTTTACGGGTCTTTGCCCTCGAGGTGGAGCTGACCCCGCACACAGCCGTGCTCCTCATACCCCAGTCCCTCAGCCTCTACTTCTGGAAACGTGAGGGTCCACCGGAGCCCGGGCAGGGTCAGCGTCTGCCTGGAAACTGGTCGACGGTGTCCTGGACTCACATCCTGTTGTCACGAGGCCGTGTCCACATATCAGCACAGAAAGCCCCAGGGCCTCGCTCAGAGGGCACACAGCTGCCCTTCTCGAGATGCCGCTTTTCCTGCTGACATGTTCTTTGCCTCTTCTTTCTCTTTTTAGGATTTACTCAAGGGATAAGAAATTCTGTAAGCTGCCGTTGGAATTTAGGCATCTGTCTACCGAACGGGTGCCCTGGACGCATGAGACAGATTGGCTTCTGTTTCTGGCCCCGAGTAAAATGCTGCAGATGGAGATAAAAGAAGGCCATGAGGTGGCCAGGACCGATGCGGAGTCAGAAACTGCACCCTTCGACAGAGCATCTAAAATTGAAACCAGAATAAATTTTGTTCAAAATTAAAGAATTGCCCACTGGTCACTGAGGTTGTTGTGTGGTGTCTGATCCCAGGCGAATTCCCAAATCCCTGAGGATGCTCTCTGAGCTCCTTACGGGAACCAGGGGGGATCGTGGTGGGTTCTCTGATCCCCCTGTTTCTTGGGGGCCTGACCTTCCCCAGCCCCTCTGTCTGCTGTCCTTCCTGATTCCTGGCTCAGGGCACCCTGGCCTGCCCCTCGTCTCCCCTCAAACATGCACCCCAAGGGTCCAGAATCACCAGAACACCAGTCTGGTAGGAAACCCCCGACCCCTGCTCAGGAGGAAACCCCCTCCCCTGTTCCCCTGCAGCCCTCACTTCCGTTTGGTTTATGCTTCTTCCTCCTGCCTTGTGCACACGTGGATAGACTTTCGATTCCCTTTTGGGCCGTAAGCTCTCTGTAGGAATGGACTTGTCCTACTCCTGGATGTGCCGGGCATTGAGCCGAGACATTGCTTCACCAACTGTCATCAGTTGAATAACACAGTTGACAGGGACAAAGCATGTCTCTCTGTGCGAACATGATAGGATGCAACTAAATGCGATGGAAAAACAAATCCTATGGAAAGCACAATTCAGTGAGGACAACACAGCAAGGAACTCAGAGCCCGCCAGGGCAGGGTGAGCACGCGGACCTCAGCCTGCCTGCAGTTTCTTCAGAGGGTTTCCCAGTTAAATCAAGAGCCTTGCTGGTGCAGGCGGTATGTGTGAGCAGCTCTCTGGTCTTCACACAAACTCTTCCCTCAGTGCAAGCTGAGGTCACCAAGGGGATGGTGTTAGGAGACAGGGCGTTTGGGAGGCTATTTGGTTATGAGGGTGGGACCCTCAAGGGTGGAATGAGGGCCTTTATGAAAGAGACCCCAGAGAGATCGCTCACCCTTGTGCCCTCTGAGGACACAGGGAGAACACCGCCGTCTACCAGCCACCTGCTCTGTCTTGATCCTGGAGCTCCCAGTCTCCAAATCTGAGAAGTAGAGGTCTGTTGTTAATCAGCCACCTATTACAATACCACATGTAAAATAGATAGCCAGCGGGAATTAGCTGTATCACTCAGGGAACTCTGACGGGGGCTCTGGGACCAGCTGGAAGGGTGGGATGGAGAAGGAGACAGGACAAGGTTTTGGGAGGGAGCGGACATGGGTGATTCTTGTTGATGTATGACAGAAAACCTCGAAATTCTGTAAAGCAATCATCCTTCAATTAAAAAATACAGTGCAAAAAAAGAGCCACCTAGCCTTTGGTGTTTCTGTTTTAGTAGCCTGAAAGGGCAGACACATGACAAGTGAGAATTCTAGCACAGGTGGAATTAAGGTACCAAATCACTGGGGCTAAGATAGGGAAATGACATGAATTAACTGACTGTGCCCAATGCCATCTCCTTACAAGGAGCCTTCGATGTGGACGAGGGATGCAGCTCAGTGTCAGAGAGATAAGGGCTGAGAGCCTAAACCAGCCCCGGCTCATACTGACGTGGAGGGGGCACCATAAGCCAAGGAGGGCAGGCAGTTTCTGAGCGTGAAAAGAATGGAAGCCTCCAGAAGGAAGAGCATCCTGCTGACACCATGATTTGAAGCCAGCGAGACCCATTTGGGACTTTGGATCCTCAGAACCACAATAACAAGTATGTGTTCCTTTAAGCCACTTAGCTGGTGGCAATTTGATAAGCTGCAACAGGAAATCAATACAGCAATCGCTTAAAATCATGTCTTGAGCCTAAAATGAGGAGCTCAAAAGAGACAAACCTGTGTGTGTTTAATGGAGGAAAAAAATGATAACGGCTGTCAACATTTTGCTCAGCTTTATATTTCTTTATTCACAGAAATGCCCATGGTGCATCTGCCAACTCTTTTTCATCTCAAAGGTTGTATTTGGGACTCAGTGTTACACCTTATAATCTTATATCCCTTTTATCCTTTATTTTTAAAATTTTATCATGGACAGTTTATCTGATATTGAGTGTGGTTTGGTGGTACTGTTTATTAAAGTTTTATCATATTCTTTATTGCGATTTTAATTTTTAATTTTTGCTTAACTTTTAAAGTTTTTTTCTAAATGTATCTGCTGATATTTTATTGCCATAACATTTCTGAGTGTCTTGTTGCACTCTTGCATGGGAGGAATGCTCTTCTCATTTCAGCACCAAATAGAGGAGGATGGCTTTTCCATGTGACTCATGAAACAAACAGGTTCCTGCTCTGATCCAAAGCCAACCTTTCCACCTGAGTTCTGGATCTCATTTCTCTTCTTACTTATGGGTGAGGCCCAAATCAGCTCCACCTCTTGCCTCCATCTACTCAATCTATGGCAAATGCAATGGCACCCCACTCCAGTCCTCTTGCCTGGAAAATCCCATGGATGGAGGAGCCTGGTGGGCTACAATCTGTGGGGTTGCTGGGAGTTGGACACTACTGAGTGACTTCACCTTCACTGTTCACTTTCATGCACAGGAGAAGGAAATGGCAACCCATTCCAGTGTTCTTGCCTGGGGAATCCCAGGGACAGGGAGCCTGGTGGGCTGCCGCCTATGGGTGGCACAGTCAGACACGACTGAAGTGACTTAGCAGCAGTAGCACTGCATCTATAGAAACTAACAGCAGGGATTGACCCGGCATCCAGTGGTTAAAGACTTCATGCTGCCAATGCAGGGGGCTGGATTCCATCCCTGGTTGTGGAACTAAGATTCCACATGCTAAGGAAGAGACCAATAGTTCCAAAACAGACAAACAAAAAGTACCCACCAAAGCCAGTGCTTAAAAAAAAAAACCTAAAACAAGGAAACAGTTCTTCGTTGACATGATAGCAATCATCATCTTGCATTTCTTTGCACTTAGTTTTTCAGCAAAACTCTTCAGAAGGAGTGTCTGCCGCCCCGACTTCCTCTCATCACTCTCAGGGCAATTGGTACCATCAACTCTGGCTGGGCCCACCCCTTTCCCCCAGGATGACTCCTGCAACAGGGATCATGAGGCATCCTGTGTGACCTCACTCAGCCCTTCCTCTGCCCTTTGTTGACCTGGCCCCTCATTGTGTGGCAACGGACAGGGGCTCTCGGCTGTCCCTGCCTCAGTGGATTGGCCGCAGTGCACTGAGAAGGGCGGAGGAGCCAACTGCAAGGTATTCAGGAGAGAGAGAGAGAGTCATCTGTGTTTGAAGAAGTGGTGGGATAGATGCCTAACAATTAGGGAGTCAGTGTAAAGGATCGCTCTCCGTATGAGTACAAGAGAGAAATATGACCCAATGCTTTTAGTTTCTCCTTTCTTTTCTATTATTATAAAAGTACTGTTGCTGGGCCAATGAAGTAAAACCCTCACAGCTATTCTGTTGAACTAGGTAAGACTTACTGAAACAGCTTACTGCAAACACTCATTTTATTTTTAGGTTGATATCACTAAATTAAAATAGATCTCTACTTAGTGAAAGATTCCAATGCTGATCAAAAGATTAAAGGTGAAAACATTTTATTGCTAAGTTGCCTCAGGACAGAGGGAAAAATCTCACAACATACAGTTCATGTAAGATGGAAGAGAGGTGTGTGAGTGAAGACTAGAGACCATGACGTATTATGAGAAGCTTTTCCCTGTTATGTTGGGAATGGGTGAGTGGGTGCTTGTGCTCAGGAACACTTTGGGAGAAAGCAACTTAATGGGCTCTCTCCAGACCCTCAAAACCCTAAGGATTATGCCTGAGCCTTCCTTCCTTTTCTCCTTCCCTCCTTCCCTCCCTGATTCCCTCCATTCATCCATTTATTCATTCACCTATAGGTTGACTTTTCCATACTAGGACCTGTTCATACTAGGACCTCTTTACTGAAACACCAAAACTCTTAATGTCTTCTCCCAAATGTATTCCTCACATCACTATTTACGGGATAAATGTTTTTAGCTCTGTTTTACAGCTGGATTTAGATATAAGGTAATTTCTTCAAAGCCGTGCAGGTTGTGTGTAGGGAGGACTTTAACTCAAGCCCAAGTGGGTTTGATTCCAAAGACCATGTTTTTATTAAATATTCAACAATCCCAAAAAACAAATTTACTTCCTGAATTATATAAACAACACATTTATAGATTTGTTTATATATTTACACATATATAAATTTATATATTTGTTTATATATAAACAACAAATACTTTAGCTTGAGTGTGACCTCTGCATCACTTGGGACATACTTATCCTATCAGATTGTTTGTTGAGCACCTGAAATCCAAGCTAAGCTGGGTGTCCTGCATTTTCCCTGCAGCCCTCCTCAGGGGACAGCCTGCTCCAGGCTGTGCTGTGGTGACAGCGCCTCCAGATCTTAGCCTCTTAAAGGAGCCAAAGTTGATTCTTGCTCAAATGACGCCGACCCATGAGGGACCAGGTGCTCTGAGCAGACCCCACCCCCGAGGAGCAGCCACCACCGTGGGCGCTGTTGGTCCTGTGTCCAAGGAAGGCGCTCTCAGGACTCTCATGCTGGCGATTAAGGGCAGAGCCCTGAAGGGAAACATCAGACACCTTCCTGACTCACGAATTTGGTGGTTTTCAGACTGCAGTAAAGAATAAGCTATGTTTGACCTGAGATGTTGCACTCCATCACAGGCCTAAGACACAAGACAGAGTCTCTGGAATGCAGCCCACTTTCCCTCCCCTCCCACACAACTTAAAAGCTGATTCCATTTCGGGCGTATCCCTGCAGGCTCAGGGTGTGACCCAGCCCCAGTCTACACCTAGATTCTGAATACACCAGCCTTGGACTGGACTGATGGGGCTCAGGCTCGCCCAGGACTTTGGGAAGAAGCAAAAGCTTTATAAGACCACAGTGGGCACAGGTGAGCTCCCAGCTACATGCCCCAGGACTGCATCCTGGAGTGGGCAGGTCTTTCCCGTCGCAGACAGTCAGACCTGAGCCAGCCCTACACAAGCACCCAGAGCTCAGAGGCATCAGAACAGGCCTGTGCTCACATCAGGCTCTGAGTCTCCCTGAGGTTTGTAATAACTCCTGGGGGGAATGGGCATGGTCTGCTTTGTAAGGGACCTTGGCATGAAGCTTAAGGAAATACATCATATTGTCATCACTGCAATATTACAAGAATTGCAGCTGCTGAATGCTTCTCCCTATGGCTGTGGCCCTGGAGCCTTTATAAAGTGAGCGAGCACACCGTCCTGTCCAGTCTCAGCTGGGAAGCCAGCCAGCCGTGAGTCTCTCTACCTTCTCTTTGTGTTGCTCTTCTTGTTCTTGCTGCCTGTTCCAGGTAAGAAGCGCTGGGAAATGACAGGGCTGACTGGATTGAGAATTTGTCAGTCAGAGTCAGCCCTCTCCATTCGTTTGGGAATTTTAGATAAAGGAGATTTATTGCTTGAGAACTAGACATTACCAGTTTTTCTTTTTGTTTTTTTCTTGACAAAGACCATCAGGAAGCTCAAAGTAGCATCTCCATCCCTTCTGATTCACTCTTAAGAGACTAATCAGCTCACAAACCATCCCTCCATGGGAGGATTATTATACCTGTTCATGAGACAGGAAGAAAGTGATCTAAATCTTTAATACCAACAGGAAAAATGAACTTAATCTGAGGACAGAAGCACAGGTTCCCTTTTATTAGCTTAGCAGTTGGAGGTACAGTCTTTCTGTCACTTAAGGACTTGGGGGATCATCGTGGCCCCTGCTTCCCTGGTGTCAGGTCGCAAGAGGGCTACTACTGTCATGCAACTTTCTCAGCTGAGCCGAACCCACAGAATCATTGTTAGTAGCTAGCCCCACATTCTTCTTTACTCCAGATGGTAAAGAAAGAAGAATAAGACATAAAAGAACAGAGAATGGCAACATATAACTAATTAGGGAGATTTCAAAAGCCTTGGACTTGCACCTCGGCCTTCCTAAAACCTTCTGTGTGCTCCGTTTCTTCACCGCAGGCAATGGAGGAATCATAAGCAGGTTACAAAAGTATTACTGCAAAAAAGAAGCGGCCGGTGTGCTCTGATCAGCTGCCTTTCAAAGGAGGAACAGATAGGTCGCTGTTCCCTGAGTGGCCAAAAATGCTGCTGGAAGAAGAAATGAAAAGTCCAGAAACACGAGGAGAATGTTACATAGTGTGAAAATGCCTCCTTGAAGACTCCAGAAGCCAAATCAAATTAAAGACTTTTAACAAAAAATTAGAAGCTTGATTATTATTGGGGTCCTTTGGACCAGAACCTTGTGGTACGGAGTCGATGATAAGAAAGTGAAAGAGAGAAAGAGGCTGATATCCCTTGGTTTATGCAGAGAACCAATAAAGTCCTTGATACAGGACTTGCATCGCTCACGAAGGCACCAGGCGCCCTCTCGAGGGGGTCTTAGAAGCCCGGGCAGAAAAGTGAGCACCACGGGTCTCCACGTTCCAGAGAGTCAGCCAGAAAAAGAGAGAGAGAGAGAGAGACAAAAAAGACCCGGGGACCTAAGCTCTGATGGAGCAAAGGTGTTTTAATGATTTTTCTATGAGTATATACAGGCTGCAGTACAGGAAACTTCTTTCAGGAATGATAGAGATCAGAAAACCAAATGTACAGCAACCGTTACCAAGGGAACAAGGGTTAATGTTAGTCACAAGGTCAGGAGACAATCCATATCTCAAGAAAGGGGAAGGAGATTAAGGTGTTTTGTCCTAAGGAGAATGTTTACTAAAGGAGACTCATGCTTGCCTCACACAATGACCTCAGTCCCTGGGAGCAGCGTGCTGTTCCACTTGAAGAGGGACAAAGGACTCATGAGAGACAGCATGTAGGAATCCTCCCGTCAAACATTCCCTGACAATTCCCCCTTATTTATTTATAATATTTGTAAGAAGAGTTCTGACCATTAGAGTTTGTTTAGTTTTGACAATCTTTGCATGAAGGCAACAGTAGACAACAAATATAATTGTTAAGACAATCACCAAAATTATGGTTCTAGATCCAATGAGTAAGACTTTGAAACCATCTACGTGGGTCTAGCCCAGATAATTGATCAGCTAATTGTTTAGCTAAAGTTTCCATATCAATGGAAGAGGGCAGATTATTAGAAAAGGTTTCAAATATTTCTTTTTGTAATAACTGTACATTCAGAGAGGCATTATCATGTATGTTTTGTAAATGAAACTTGATTTGTTCCCAGTTGTAGGCACTATTATTAAAATGAACAGGAGCAACACAAAATTGAGTAGAATTCCAGTCACATTTTAGCATCACCTGTTTTTGTACATCTGTTAATTGATCTCCAACCCATTCGGTGGCTGTTTTCAGTTCCTGTATTTCTTTTTGAATATCCTCATCTATTTGAGCCTGAGTGGCCCACATAGTATGAGCATTTTTAGTCCAATTTTGGATAAAATTATGTGTTTGAATTGAGGTTTGTAAAGTAACGCTGGTGATGACAGCAACGGTGTAAATAGTTATTAATCCTATAATGCCAAAAATCAGCCATCCAATGAATCATTTACATCGCTAGAGCAATTTAGTAAATAACTGGGAAGCAAGTCTAGCCTTGGGACCTTTTTCCCAGGGCCGTTGGAGATTTATTGGTAACCATAGACTACGTCGAGATTGAAGAATTAAAAGAGAATCACATCTTAAGGAAATAGAGGAGTTAAGACAAGTATATAATCTGCAATTTATGCAAGTTACAGGACGTATAGTCTTATTGAATTGTAAGTTCCCTATAGCTATAACAAAAGGAAATGGAACACAGGCTTGTGTAAAATATGATTGATTATAGTGAAAGAAATAATTGCTATAGCTATGATTGGTCCCTGTGGAATGTCTGGTCCAAGTCCCAAGTTCTTCGGTGTTTGCAAGTTTTCAGCTGTCCCATTGTTTAGGCCCAATCTGTTTATCAAAGATGATTCGAGGACGAGGTGGGGGCCATTCCATCATCAAGCTAGCCAAGAAGTCCTCTGTCATGGTAATGTCCCATTGTAGTATTAGTAACCTTCCATGTTACTTGAGTAATATAATCATACATAGTATTGTTAATATCATCTGATATTTGCCACATACTATGGGGTCCCCAATTGACAGTTGTATGATTAGCTATAAACATTAATTTTCCTGGTTTGGCCTGACATTTGTCCCAATGAACAGGAATATATTTAAAGTTCTTATTAGTAAACCCTTGGCATGTTGTTCTTTGTTCTTTCCCTAATTCTTTCCCTAAAGTTTCAGTAGTGTAAACATGGTTCACTGACAAAGAAAGGGCAGTAAATAATACAAGTAGTGTCCAAAAATCCTTTTCTGGAGGCAGGACAAAAGCCCAAGTTTGTTGACTAATGTTTATACATAATTCTGCTGGGCCCATACATAAAGGAAGGACTTCATAACCTAGAACGATATTAATTAGTTTTTCTTTTTCTTCAGGATGAGAGGGCCCCTCCAGTTCCAAGGAGGGGGCATATGTGTTGACTCGTTAGTGGATGTGATTGGTTCTATATCTGTCCATTTTACAACCTACAATAAAAAAGGGGGGGTTAGGTATATAAGCCCAGTAAGTGTGATCAATCAGGTCAGCCTGAGCGGGGGAAGCAAAAGCAAGCAAAGCAAACATAGCAAAGAAAAATATTTTTAGGATTCCGAGGCATTCCCTGTTGAGAAATCAGGTTTTCAGTTTAATTAGTAAGGGTTTTTAATCTGTCCCCAAGTAGGGAGATCATAAGGTCGATGACGTCGAGTGCGGCGTTTTTTGGAAATTTTCAATGTCGCCATGGCTTATATTGGAATTCTTTCTTCCTGGGTTTTTCGCTGTTTCATCTCTAGTCTGAATGCTGGGGGCCCCCTTAGGTTGAATCTTCTGAAGAGGAAGTCATGTGAGCTCATTGGATCTATCTGGAGAAATAGAAGCATATCCTTTCCCTATAAGATTAGTTTCTTAGATTTCTATTGATTAGTTAACCCATCTTGATATCAAATGGGCAAAGGAAAGGAGGTGTCCTATAATGTTTCCAAACTTCTTTTTTTGTTTGTTTGTTTTTTGCTTTTGTCAAAACATCTCTTTGTGGTAAGTTTAAAAACTTTAAAACAAATAAGGCTATATTAACAACAGTTATAAAAAGAGAGGAAAGTGATGATGATGAAAACATTCTTAGGAAATATTTCAGTCCAAAAGAAAAAAAATCATTCAGAAATCTGTTTGGGACTGGTATTTGGCTGTGGTTTGTGTTATTTGGGGCAAAGGATTAGGAGTAACCATTCAAATATTTTTTCCCAAGTGAAATTATTGAAAAGGCGATGCAGAACAACTTGACAAATGAAATGTTGCTCACATCCAAATATATTTGACCTTGTCCTTGAAAAAGAAATGCAGCTTAGCAACTGTTGAATCTCACTGTTCAGTGTGTTAAAGAGGATGACTACACCTCCAAGACAGATCTGAAAAGAAGGCAAACATTCCACATTTCTGATATTCTTAGGAACAAATAATCCATTCGGGAAATGGTGTCTTTTTTTTTTTTTTTTTTAATGCCGTTTTCGCCCTGCTTTAAGAATCCTACACATTGGGAACAGAAATAGTCACACCAACAATAGTTATAGGCTTAAAGGCTACATTATACCAGAATCTAGCAAAGTTTGCTCTGGACAAGGAAGACAAAAGTGTTCCTGTGTATTTTCTCTTATTTAATTTTTTATTTGCAGTTACAGTGTGTAATGTGTTTGTCCAATCATGTCTTGTGTTTGTGGACTATAAGGAATGTCTGCAATCTGTTTAATAGAGAATGAATGTAAAAACTGTTTGAACTGCTTAGAAATATAGGCAGAGTCATTGTCTGTTTTTATAGAATTAGGTGTTCTCATTATCGTGAAGTAAGTTGATAGGTGGGTTATAACATGTTGTGTAGTCTTACCTTAGAGAGGTGTTGCCCCAAGAAAAGAAGAATTTGTATTGATCGAGACATGTAAGAAGGAAGAGGAAGAAAGTTCAGGACAATGAGTTACATCAATTTGCCATAAAATTTTCCTTCATTTGTCATAAGCCTTTTTAAAATTCCAGCACTATATATCTTTAAAAGTTAAAAGGCCAAAACAAAGTATGATAGCATAATAAACAAATGCAATGCTTACTTCAAATAAACATACCATACTTTGTGGTTTTCACTGTGATCCACCCAAGCATTTCAACTGCATTTTCCAATATATTTGCAGTCTGAATATATCTGCTGACCAAAGTTAATTCTGTTAAATATTGTTTTCCCAGAATCTTTCTCTTGTTTCCAATTTGGTTTAATTTGGAGAAAGAACATTTGCTGTAGCTAGAATGACAATGAAAAACTAGTCTAGTAAAGTTTATGTAAATACCACTTTATTCTATAATAAATGTTTCAACAATTAAAAAAATATTTTTGTATTCATCATTTTATTTGCCATTTTTTATATCTTTTTATTAAAAGCATATATTTTACTTTTTTATAGTAACCATGAAATGTCTTGTATGTTAGCATTTTATAGACCGTTGAACATATTTTTCAAATCATATTATATTATTCTATTTCTATATAAATATATATTTATATTCATTAACAGCTCAAAATCTCTTCAGCTCTTTTGCAAGAAAAACCCCTTTTAAGAGTAAGCCAGTGTTTAGCAATTAACGCTTTAAAATCCTACTTTATTTGGAAATGACCCAGCCATTTAACAAACTTTTACTACTCAGTTCAGCACAACTCTAGAAACCTAAGTCACTCTAATCCCAAGAGATGGCTCCAGATTATAGATAATAGATCATTTTATCAAAAATACAATTATTTTTAAGAGCTTATCTAAAAGTTTTTATCTCATCTATATATTTGTGCATATATATATATATATATATAAAGAGTTACCTTTTTGTTGACAAACTTAGTTTACCTTAAACCAAGGCATAATAAAAGTATTATATAATGTTGATGACTCAAGACATGTCTCAACTAGATTAACAAATAATTATATTTAAATCACATTCACATTTAAATAAACATTATATCTAACATTGAACACCCTTCAGTTCATGTAAAGCTGAATCTAAATAGAGCTCATTAACTCCACACTATCTAAAAACAAAGACATACATTGAGACATAGATAATTTTAGATACATAGGCATAGTTTTTTATTTGAAATTTAAAATATCTTTTTGTTTTATTCATTTATTTTGAGTTCTACCAATTTGTTAATGGCTGGAGTCCTAGATAGAGTAGGCTGTGTATCTCAAGGACATGATAAGAGTTAACTTAAGGGGGTTTTTTAGGCCTATTTTTGTTTCTCAGGCAGAACTGGAGGTCAAAAAATATATATATTTTAACAAGTTAACCTTTTTTTTAACTGCACGTGCAAGAAGAACCGGTTTTGCAATTTTAAAAAAAATTTTATTTTTATCAGTTTTTTCCAGAGTCTAAAGAATATCATAGTCATTCAGTGTCAAAAAATATCATTTCTCTTTTTTGTAGCTATAGTATATTATTACTGATATATGCATGAGGGAATTGTTGTCACATAGGAAGTAAAGCCTTGGCTACAAAATTCTGACAAACACTAGGACTGTTATGGAGACGGCAACGGCACCCTATTTCAGTACTCTTGTCTGGAGAATCCTAGGGACGGGGGAGCCTGGCGGGCTGACATCCATGGGGTCGCATGGAGTAGGACGTGACCGAAGTGACTTAGCAGCAGCAGTAGCAGGACTTTTAAGCATACCTTGAGGTAACATAGTCTATTGAAATCTTTTATGAGGCCCGATATGATTAGGATAAGGGAGAGAAAAAGTGAATTTCTCTCGGTCTAAAGGGTGTAAAGGTATATTTAAAAAGTAATCTTGTGAATCAGTAATAATAATGTGTCAATTTTGAGGTATAGTAATAGGTGATGGGATCTCTGGTTGCAATGTACCCATAGGTTTCATAAAAGAATTAACTTTTCTAAACTCTGTTAAGAGACACCATTTGTTATGTTTCTTTTTTATAACAAAAATAGAGTTTTAAAAAGAGCAAGATTTTTCAATATGTTTCAATTTTAATTGTGTGTTTATAAGTTCTTTAGTAGCTTGTAATTTTTTTTTCGTAAGGGGCCATTGCTTTGTCTAAATAGGCTCATAATTTTTCTTAGTTATTTTAATAATTGTTTTGTTTGTTAAATGAGCAGTGGCCCCTAGGAAAAATGTGGAATGTATATCTGAGTTTGCCATTGTATAAGTAAGTTCCTTTTTATTAGATTAAAGGGTACATTTATCACATAAGGTTTTAATGTTGCAGGTTAGCTTTCTGGTCCCTCACATGAGTATATTTGAACACTTTGATAAACTTCTTGTACTTTAGTTTGAGAAATTCTTGCAATTTGGCAGGAGACCTTTTGTATAGGCCAGGATTTGGGCCATAAATGTTTGGAAATAATAGTAATATCAGATCCAGTGTCGAGGAGACCAGAAAATCTTTTACCATTAATTTTGATATTTATATTTGGTAGGGCATACTCAGATACTAATGATGTCCACAAAGATTGTTTTTGATCTGTACTGCCAAACCCACCTGTCTTTACATTATTAGAGGAATTAATAGAAATGTAAGGTAAAAGAAGTAATTGAGTAATTTTGTCTCCCTTATTGAATTGCCATAGAATCTGAGATGACATCAGAATTTGAATCTCTCCTTTATAATCTGAATCAATCATTCCAAGGTGAACAGTAATTCCTTTAGAAGTCAGACTAGATCGGCCAAGCAAAAGACCAAAAGTTTGTGGGGGCAGGGGTCCAAAAAGTCCGGTAGGCACTCTAGTAGGGACTGTTTGAGGGTAAAGGAAAAAATCATTTAGGGCTGGTATATCAATGGCAGCACTGCCGGATGTTGAGGGTTTGAGGGAAAAGATAGAATTTGCTCCTGTTTGGGGTTTTCTGGAATAGGTTTTCCATCAATATCAAATTTAAATTTACAACTTTTGGCCCAGTGCATTCTTTTATGGCAGCGAGGGCAAATGTTTTGGTATTTTATTAGCCTTCTTAAGGCAGTCCCTTTTTAAATGATTTTCATCTCCACAATTAAAGCATCCTTCATTTTCCTTTCTAAAGGTAGCAGCCATTGCCTCAACCAGCATTTGCATCTTTTGAGTTTTTGATCCTAGATTGCGATAAGCTTTCAAATAATTAATAATAATCTTAGTCTCACAAATTGCAGCTATAGCTCTTTGACATTTCTGATTTGCATTCTCATAAGCAAGTAATTTCTCTAGCTGTTTTTTGGTTTCTTCTCCGATTATGGTACGGGAAATAGCAGCTTCTAATCTAGTTTAAAAATTAGCATAACTTTTTATTAGGTTCCAACAAATGAGAGACTTTTGGAGTTGCGACTGTTGGCAGAGGAGAAGCATTTGGAGCAGCCGGGGAAGGGCTAGTAAGAAAATTTTGAGATATTTTGTATTGTTTTAATTGGGCCTTTTGTAAAGTTTAATCATTTAATTTTTAATTAATCCTCTTTATGTAATAAGTGTTCTGTCTGTTGTTGAATATTGGAAGGGCTATAATGTACCTTGAAATGGCAGAATTATAGCTTTAATAAGAGCCCACAGGGGCGAGAGATCAATTGGAATATTTTTTCCTTGTTTGGCTGCTCATTTAACATTTTTTTCGACCTGGAGCCAAATTTCTAAATTAAAACTGCATTTATCAGGAAACTGAGGATTATGTTCAACTACTGTTTGAAGGCAAGCCTATATTCATTGCCGTGAAGCCAGAAGTCCCTGAAATTTAAACAAATGGTGAAGTAAAGTAGAAAAATAATGGGGCTGGCCAGCTGTTTAACCCATGCCTTAGTACTTACCGACCTCACTAGGTCCCTGAGTCATTCCGCCCGATATGCCACGTACACCAGTGTCCCTGTTCGGGCGCCATTTGTTGGGGTCCCTTAATGGACCAGAACCTTGTGGTATGGAGTCGACGATAAGAAAGTGAAAGAGAGAAAGAGGCTGATATCCCTTGGATTACGCAGAGAACCAATAAAGTCCTTGATACAGGACTTGCATCGCTCACGAAGGCACCAGGCGCCCTCTCGAGGGGGTCTTAGAAGCCCGGGCAGAAAAGTGAGCATGACGGGTCTCCACACTCCAGAGAGTCAGCCAGAAAAAGAGAGAGAGAGAGAGAAGAGAGAGAAAGAGACAAAAAAGACCCGGGGACCTAAGCTCTGATGGAGCAAAGGTGCTTTAATGATTTTTCTATGAGTATATATAGGCTGCAATACAAGAAACTTCTTTCGAAAATGATAGAAATCAAAAAACCAAATGTACAGCAACCGTTACCAAAAAAACAAGAAATAATGTTAGTCACAAGGTCAAAAAACAATCCATATCTCAAAAAAAAAAAAAAAAGAGAGAGAGATTAAGCTGTTTTGTCCTAAAAAAAATGTTTACTAAAAGAGACTCGTGCTTGCCTCACACAATGACCTCAGTCCCTGAGAACAGCCTGCTGTTCCGATTAAAAAGACAAAAGACTCATGAGAGACAACATGTAAAAATCCTCCCGCCAAACATTGCCTGACAGATTATCATCCTGATTATTTTTTAACATTCTGTTATTGTGCTGCTTGTTACCAAATAGGCAGCTTAGAAAGTGTTAATGACTCCCCTTTAATTCAAATAAAGTACAATCCCTAGAGGAAGCCACAAGAGGGTCTCAACTGATGTTCCAAAGATTGTCAGAATTTATTCCTCTTTCACAGCTTTCACCCCACAATTAGGCTGGACCACTTGTTCTTTCTGAAACACTTCCTTTGCCTTCTGTCACCCATCTGAGCTGTGCAGTCTGTCCATCTCTCAGAGCATCTCCCCAGCAAATCCATCTCGGAAACTTCAGGGCATCCCTGAGGGTCTTGCCAGGTCCTTCTGAGCACTTTCCAGCTCAGAGACACGGGGACCCTGGCTCCACCTCGACCTTGCCCTTAGCTTTCCTCTCGCGCTTGCCTCTCTTCTGACTGACCTCCGGCCTGGATAAAATCTCTCCTCCAGCTATGTCTCCAAACCCATCTGTCAGGGGCACCTCAAGTTCTACCTCCTTCTTAAAAACACATATTTGTTTCCCCAACAAATATGATCTTTCCTTTCAAAAGGGTTCTGATCTGAGTGCTTCTGTGTCCATAAGATTATTCAGGCAAATATACTGGAGTGGGTTGCCATGTCCTCCTTTCTGTGAGCTGAAGTACATTCCAAGGCCCTGTAACTATTCATGGTCTCTGGAGGTTGATACAGAATGATTCCAGCAAACGTGGTGGCAGGCCCATCATCCCCAACAAGAGCCCCCAGTCACGGAACTGAGTTCTCAGGAAGAAAGGGCATACACTCAAAGATAAGAGCTTGGACCCCACAATTCAGCATTAAAAATAAAAAAGAATGTAATGGGACTGTATGCTGCCCTTCTACAGTACACAACTAAGGAACCAGGCAAAACCTGTGAAAGCACTGATTCAGACTCTGGCACAAGCAATGCAAGACGGTAATTGAGGAGAGCAGAAAACAGGTGAGGTGAGGGACTTCCCCGGCGGTCTGGGGCTGGGAATCTGTGCTCCCAATGCAGGGGGCCTGGGTCCACCCCTAGTCAGGGAACTAGATTCCACATGCTGCAACTAGATTCTGCCTGCTGTGATTAAGGTCCAAGGCAGCCAAATTAATGAATTAACTAATTAAATTGTAACAATATCTGTGCTCAGCCATTTAAAGAAAGAAAAGAAAACAACTGAAGTAAGACTTATGGCATCTCAAGCCTCTGCAGATTTGCAGGCCTAAAACATAGGGAACAAGAACCCAAACAGGCCAACAATTCTCCTGAGTCAAAGAGAGTGGGGTCAAAGCTCAGAGAGTGCAGACATCTTCACTTCTGGACAGAAAACCAGCAACGGGCGTCAGGATCAGGGCTGTGTGCCTGTGTGCTAAGTCAATTCAGTTGTGTCCGACTCTTTGCCCTCTGTGGACTGCAACTCTGTGGAGTTGCTGAAAGCATAGGGGAAAACTGTGCTTTTCATTCAATTCTAAAACTGCTCTAAAAAAATGAAGTCTATGACACTAGGTGCAGTTTTAGTTCAGCCTTATGGAATAAACTGTGATGCTAAGATTCTAGACACTATCTTCAGGAAACAAATGATCATTTCAGTTAAAAAAGAAACAAAAAAACAAGAAAAGCAAGAATCAGATATTAATTATCTATTTAAAAACTCACTTGAGATATCAAATATAAAGGCAAATGGATTAAAAATGAACGGATGGAAACAGATATGCTGCTGCTGTTGTTTAGATGCTCAGTCGTGTCCACTACTCTTGTGACCCCTATGGAATCATCCAGGCAAGGTTACTGCACCGGGTTGTCATGGACTCCTCCAGGGAATCTCCCCCTCCCAGGGATCAAAACCATGTCTCTGCATCTCCTGCATCTCAGGCAGATTCTTCAGTGTTGAGACAACAGATATGCTGTGGAAACATTAATT
Source organism: Cervus canadensis (assembly GCF_019320065.1). Lineage (NCBI taxonomy): Eukaryota > Metazoa > Chordata > Mammalia > Artiodactyla > Cervidae > Cervus > Cervus canadensis. The sequence goes on along the minus strand of NC_057416.1, from coordinate 5,929,805 downwards.
TAAAGAAAACACAGGAGGCTGTATTGGTTAACTGACAGGCTTCCTGGTGGCCAAGATGGTAAAGAATGTGCCTGCCATGTGGGAGACCTGGGTGTGATTCCTGGTTTGGGAAGATGCCCTGGAGGAGGGCATGGCAACCCACTCCAGTGTTCTTCCCTGGAGAAGCCCCATGGACAGAGGAGCCTGGCAGGCTACAGTCTATGGGGTCACAAAGGGTCAGACACGACTGAGTGACTAAGCATGGGACACAATCAAGTACTTCTAGAACAAGGACAAGATATAGAGAGGGGTATTTATCCTAATGATAAATGTTTAATTCATCAAGAATACATATGATTACTGAATCAGAATGTACTTAACAAAGGAAGTTTAAAATTCTTAAAGACAACCCATAGGAATAAGCATAGAAACAGACAAATTAGCAATTACAACTGGAATTTCCCTGGCATCCAGTGGTTAGGATCCCTAGCTTACAATGCAGGGGGCACAGGTTCCATCCCTGGTTGACCTCTTATATCATATACAAAATTAAACACAAGATAGATTAAAGGTTTACAAAAACCACACAACTCCTAAAAGAAAGCATAGGAGAAAAATTCTTTGGCATGGGTCTCCACAAGGATGGTTTTGAGCTTGCCACCTAAACCACAAGCCACAAAAGCAAAGCTAGACGGTAGGATCCATCAAACTGAAAAGTTCTACACAGGAAAGGAGACAATGAACAAACTGAAAAGACGGTGCTCTTCTAGTGCTCCAGGGATCTCTGAGGCTGGAGGAGACGGGAGCAGGCTGTGGGCAAGAGAGTGGGGTGAGAGAGGATGGTCACATCCCAGGTCATGTCCGAGTCCCTGGGATGGCCACCAGGTGTGGGTACTTGGCTTCACATAGGTAGGAATTCAAGAGCGAGTCACGGTGAAGTGAAAGAAGGTCAATCCAGGGAGAAAACACTCTATACAGAGAGTGTTGGCCATCCTGGAAGTCAAGCGCAGCACCAGGGTATGGGGCGCTCAGTGTTTATAGGGGGGGTCATTTCATAGGCTGATGAGTGGAAGGAGTATGCCAGCTATTTTCAGTAAACAGTAGGGATTTCCAGGAACTAGGTCAGCACCCACTTTTTGACTTTATGTTCAGCCCTGGAACTGTCATGGTGCCTCTGGGTGTGTCACCTAGCTGCTGCGTTACAAAAGGATTTAAAAAAAAAAATTACTTCAAGTCTTATTTGTGGTATGCAGGATATTCATCTCAGCACACTGGTTTAGTTGCCCCATGATAAGTGAGGAAGGAAATGACAACCCACTCCAGTATTCTTGCCTGGAAAATGCCATGGATGCAGGAGCCTGGTGGGCCAAGGTCCACGGGGTGGCAAAGAGTTGGACACGACCGAGCGACCTCACTTTCTTTCTTTCACATGGAATCCTACTTCCAAGGCCAGGGACTGAACCCACATCCCCTGCGTTGCAAGGCAGATTCTTAACACTCAGACCACCAGGAAGTCCCTGTCATTCTTTTAGAGGTTGTGCCCCGCCCACTTCCGGTCTCATCTGCACCAGATAGCGGGCCTTTGAAAACGCTTTGGGAGCTCTCGCCTTACAGGAGAATGCCCTGGTGAGGTTCTCAGGACCCTGTGCTGACTGCAGGCGGCGCGCGGGACCCTGTGAAGAGAGGCTGATTTTGCTCCAAGTTACACCACGGCCACTTAGCATGCTGAGGCCTTGGACAACATTTTTGTTGGATTTGCAGCCAATTTTAATTGACGTTTTAAGTCAGTTTTGCCTGTGGCCTCACACATGGCTTTCTAGTCCTCAGGACCGTCTTGTATAAAACTTGGGTCATACCTACCTGGCGGCTTTGTTTAGGGGAACTCAAAGTGATAACTTGAATACAAGTGGCCAGCTACTGAGCAAGGCTCATTGCAAAATATAAGTGTGGGACAAGTTCAAAGAAAAAACTACTAAAAGTGTCAGTGGGGGAGCACAGCATTAGACCCAGCCCTAGTCCCATTCTGAGGAAAGGTGTGACCGGGGTGTGACCCAGGTGACCATCAGAAGCCATGGCACCCACCCCATCCACAGGAGAAGGGAACTGGGAACAGCCTCTGCCCATTAACACCCAGTATTCCATGCTGACAACAGCTGAGTTTGTGGATTCATAGATATGAAGGGCTTTGCTCTTCAAAACCTTATCTGTAGGACTGGGACACCCCTTCTTGCCTGAGGAAGTGATGCACTCTCCCAGAAAGACACTGCCTCAATTTCCTACTCACAGGTTAAAGGTTTGGAGACATAGCATTTATCTTCCCTTTAAAGAATGAGACCCTGAGTTGCCTCTCAGCCCAGGCATGAAGCAACCATGATCCACATGGCCTTGTTTGGCTTTGAACCTGTGAAAACTAATAATCCATTTAGACTTTACCTACAATGAACCCTTCCCTCTATCTTATATTAACTCATCTCTGGTTTCTGGTGAGCCACCCCATGGTTTCTTGGGTGTGTGACCTCCTTGCTGAACAACAGGACCCTTCCCTGATGGACAGAGATGCCCCTGGGCTTTATCTCCAGATTAACAGCTCTGCAAAGGAGTCATCTTTAGATCTTGCCTAGGAAAAATAAGTCACTGCAATTGGAGAATTCCTACAAGGGCCATGTCCCACTAGTGAGGAACTGTGGCAAGAAACTCTCTTGAAACTCACCATGGCACCATGCAAGCCTTTTGGAAACTTCCTTCTGTGAAAACTCATGCCCGGTCTTACACATAAAACTGCATCATCTTCCTTAAACTGCATCTTCCTTAAAAGAATAAAAAAACCTCTGCATCTTCCTTAAAAGAAAAAGAAATCTGCTGTGCTGCAAACCATAGATCATTAAAACACACCAATTTTTATTTTGTTTATTTATTTAGGCTACACCAGGTCATCGTTGTGGCATGTGGGTTCTAGCTCCCTGACCTGCTATGGTTGGGAGTATAGTCTTACCCACTGGACCATCAAGGAAGTCCCGGAAAACAACATTTTTAAAAATTACATTAAAAAACCCTTTGAATTGCAGTATAGCTGACTAATAATGTTGTGATGGTTTCAGGTGGACAGCAAAGAGACACAGCCATGCATATACAGGTATCCATTCTCCCGCAAACTCCCTTCCCATCCAAGCTGTCACATAAAATTAAGCAGAGTTCCCTGAAAAACAGCATTTTCAATGAAGAGCCACTGCAGACAACGATTTAGTCTCACTTCTTTCTCCAGTGTCCTATTAGAGCATGCATGTAAATTAACCCTGTAGCATAGATTTTGACTGCAAGGTCCATAAATAAACAGATATATATATATATCTTATGTATCAGTTCAGTTCAGTTCAGTCACTCAGTCGTGTCTGACTCTTTGCAACCCCATGAATCACAGCATGCCAGGCCTCCCTGTCCATCACCAACTCCCAGAGTTCACCCAAACTCATGTCATCAAGTTGGTGATGCCATCCAGCCATCTCATCCTCTAACGTCCTCTTCTCCTTCTGCCCCAATCCCTCCCAGCATCAGGGTCTTTTCCAATGAGTCAACTCTTTGCATGAGGTGGTCAAAGTACTGGAGTGTCAGCTTCAACATCAGTCCTTCCAATGAACACACAGGACTGATCTCCTTTAGGATGGACTGGTTGGATCTGTATAGATAATGATATATATATAAGTAGATGATGTCTAACTCTCTCAAATATCATGTAAAGCTAAAGCAGAAGGAATCATGATCAAGACAACTTATTTTCCATCAGAAAATTCCTATGCCTGGGAGCCAGCCAGGGACTCTGTCTGTTCGAGACAGCCTCCATGGCTTTGCTGAGCCTCAGAGGTGAGATGCTGAGCCACAGCAGGGGACCTGAACAGGACTGAAGCTCTGAGGCTCCTTCAGGATGGGGTCCACCCGGGGTACCCACATTTCGAAAGTGCTTGGAGTTTTACTCAGAGCTGCATGGCAAGCTCCATCTGAGGTTTAGCATTTCTGAAACGCCAGGTCAGTGTCTCTCTGGCACTGAGATGGATGTATGTTACCAAGTGAGGGCTGTTACTTAGTGATGGAGGTCCCTCTTAACCCAGTGAAGGGATCCCCACTGCTGGGCCTTTATGATACTAGCCTGGGGAGATGCGTTCAGTGCCAGTATCATCCTCCCACTCTGTCTCTGATGAAAGGAAACAGAGCACCCATCTGCCCATCCCGTGTCACACTGAGACTTTTTGAGACTGGCGTGTGATGGTGTTGCAGTGAATTAAGAAAAGTTATTTTTCCCTTTCCTTTTTACCTTTTGCATCTTTCTCCACTATAACTGTTCCTAACCTACAGTCTGCACTGATAACCAAGTTTCTTCTTCTCAGAAGACTAACCGATTATGCAAACTACATCCGGCACCTGTAGCCCTCCATCTCTGCAGGAGTCACATCTGCATCTGTTATCCTTTAATTTAGTCTAGCCACATCCTGATACTTAACTCTATCGCATCATAAACCTCCCCTTGTAGTTTAATTTCCCTTCCTTTGCTCTGTGTTACCTCATGTTGATGCTTAAGTTTAAGGTACACTCTCTTGGAAGCCACCCCCTAGTGGCTTGCTTCCCACCTTCTGTATTTCAGGAAGAAAGTTGCCAGGAAATCCCCAAAGGACAATGGACCCAACCACCAGGACCAACTGCCAGACCCAAGAAGCAGCTACCTGACTCTGGCCTTGACTGTCTCCAAACAGCCCAAAAAGAGATCATTCAAGACTCCTACACCTTTTGTGGTGTATCTCCAACCCCTGACTGTGAGCGCCAATTGTATGATGCCCTCGATTCCCAACAGAGGGGAGACAGGCTCCTTGAGGCAAGAGCCTACTGTGTTCTCCCTTCTGCCAACTTAAGGGTTGAAGCCATCTTTCCGTTTGCTTCAAAATCTGTCTCCACAAGTTTTATTCAGCTCTGGTTGGCAGAGAAAACCAAGATGTTGGGGGCGACTGTTGCTGCCAAGCCGTAACAGGCTAGCTGGCGTGGCGAGAGGGTTGGGACCACTGGGTCTCTTCCCTCAGGGCCCCAGGGGCCAGAAAGAAGATGGCTATCTCTGTGGATGCTGGGAGTCAGCAAGTCTTGCCCAGGGAGTGAAACTGCCTCTGAATGAGTTAGTCCCTATTTGGGCCTGAAACAGCCTTTCAGGAAAACAGTGTATGTGTTAGTTGCTTAGTTGTGTCCGTCTATGCAACCCCACAGACTGCAGCACCCCAGGCCCCTACGTTCATGGGACTCTCCAGGCAAGAACACTGGAGTTGGTTGCCATTTCCTTTCCAAAAGAACTAGAGAAATACAGAAATTGGAGTCACTCAGTCGTGTCTGACTCTCTGCAACCCCATGGGCTGTAGCCCACCAGGCTTCTCCATCCTTGGAATTTTCCAGCAAGAGGACTGGAGTGGGTTACCATGTGCTTCTGAAGAGGAAACCAGAGGGCAGATTCAAAGCCCTGGAGGGGTGAGGGTGGGGCTGGGGAGCGGGTAAGCCAAGGTTGAGCAAGAAGTCTGTGTCCCTGCCAGGGGAGACAGGCCCCGGGGCCTTGCCACATCCTTGCCCACCAGCTGAACTGACTTCCAGGGAGAAGCATCTGGTCAAAAGGGCAGCAGGAAAGCTTTTTCTGGGCTTTTCAACAGCCTCATTAGCATAAGAGAGACTGACCCTGCTCTGTGCTATAAAGGCCACTCCCAGGACACACAGAAAGAGACTTAGCTAACCAGTTCATAAGAACCAAATCCACACCAGCGCGGAATTCCTCCTGGAACCTGGGACCTTTATAAAATGGCAAGCACAGCCTCTGCTCCAGCGTCAGCCCCAGAGCTCCAGCCGCCAGAATGAGGCTCCATCACCTGCTCCTCACGCTCCTCTTCCTGGTCCTGTCTGCTGGGTCAGGTGAGCTCCTGGGAGCCCCGGGGGAGCCGCGGGCTCTCTCTCCTGTTTCTACCTCCTTCTGTCCTGCTACCCTCATCTACACGGGGTCAGACTAAACCCACCGTGTGTGATGCTTCCGAGAAGCCAGCGCTGAGTCCTTAATACTGGGAGGGGTCTGGGAACCGCCCTACAAAGTTCCTGGCTGTTTCTAAGCCACTCTAGCGAGTCAAAACTTCTGAGCCCGTCTCCTCATTGGTTTCATGAGGAGGAAACAGAAGATGCCTTTGATGAGTGACTCTCTTTCTTTTTCATAAAAGCAAGAAATCTGATTTTGTCCCATGACAGAAGTGCAGAATGTCGCCTTATAAAGCTTTCTACGTGAAGGGTGGCGACTCTGGGCAACCAGAGAAGTCCAGAGGAGAGTCAGGCCGAGCCTGGGCTTTGGGAGATGCCCTTGGGATGCTCCGTGCTGAGTCTCCTCAGCAGGAAGGTCCTCCTGGACATGTCGCTGATGATGCGACCCTTGCTCCACAGCTGGGAGGCACCACATCCAAAGCACTGTGCAGGATTGGATGTCTATTTTCATCTTATCGTTGATATTTCCAGAAATGGGATGAAAATATGTAGGAAGAAAGGAAGGAGGGAGGGAGGGAGAGAGAGGATGCGGAGACTGAGACCTGACATCTGATTAGATGTCAGAATGAAGTTGTAAAGCCCTTGTCATCAGTGTTGTTTATGACTATAACCCAACTCTTACACAGTGGCAGGGAGAGAGGCCAGGGGAATAAGGATGAGGCTGCTCAGTGCCCGGGGCCCGGTTCAATCCCTGGTGAGGGAACTAGAGGGACCAGAGGTGCCTTGTGGTCAGGAGGAAAAAGGCGTGTGAGGGAGATTGAAAGGCCGCTGGTTGGAAGGAAACCACAAAGGGATGAAGACAGCCTGTGAGGAAAGCGGGTAGGCCTCTGGTCACGAGGAAACCACAAAGGGATGAGGAGAGGGGCTGCCTCGCCCCAGCACTGAGAGCTCTGAGTCAGTAGAGACAATGATAGAAAACTTCTTTTTCCAAACCATTATCACTCTCAGTTGTAAGTTACTTTGAGAGTAAGTTCTCTTTAAACAGTTCTTACACTTTCAGCTGCATCTTTTCCTCCTATCTCAACTCCACTACTTGACTGACTCCATGAGTTGGAAAACGAAACAGTGAAAATAGACGCCCGCGGGCCTCTTCTGACTCCTGACCAGAAGGTGGATGCAGCAGAGCTTCCTGGTCTTTGCCCTCATGGTGGAGCCGACCCCGCACACAGCCATGCTCCTCACACCCCAGTCCCTCAGCCTCTGCTTCTGGAAACGTGAGGGTCCACCGGAGCCCGGGCAGGGTCAGCGTCTGTCTGGAAACGGGTCCCCGGTGTCCTGAACTCACATCCTGTTGTCACGAGGCCGTGTCCGCATCTCAGCACAGAAAGCCCCAGGGCCTCGCTCAGAGGGCACTCAGCTGCCCTTCTCGAGATGCCGCTTTTCCTGCTGACACATTTTTTCCCTCTTCGTTCTCTTTTTAGGATTTATGCAAAGACTAGTAAATTATCATATCTGCCATTGGAAGAGAGGCATCTGTGTGCCAAAGAGGTGCCCTGGAAGCATGAGACAGATTGGTACCTGTTTCAGGGCCCAAGTAAAATGCTGCAGGAGATAAAAGAAGGCGAAGACGTAGCCAGGACCGATGCGGAGTCAGAAACTGCGCCCTTCAACAGAGCATCTAAAATTTAAACCAGAATAAATTTTGTTTAAAATTAAAGAATTGCCCACTGGTCACTGAGGTTGTTGTGTGATGTCTGATCCCAGGCTAATCCCCAAATCCCTGAGGATGCTCTCTGAGCTCCTTACAGGGATCATTGGGGGACCATGGTGGGTGCTCTGATCGCCCTGTTCTTGGGGGCCTGACCTTCCCCAGCCCCTCTGTCTGCTGTCCTTCCTGCTTCGTGGCCCAGGGCACCCTGGCCTGCCCCTCATCTCCTCTCAAACATGCACCCCAAGGGTCCAGAATCACCAGAACACCAATCTGGTAGGAAACCCCCGACCCCTGCTCAGGAGGAAACCCCCTCCCCTGTCCCCCTGCAGCCCTCACTTCTGTTTGGTTTATGCTTCTTCCTCCTGCCTTGTGCACACGTGGATACACTTCCGGTTCCCTTTTGGGCCGTAAGGTCTCTGTAGGAATGGACTTGTCCTATTCCTGTATGTGCCGGGCATTGAGCCGAGACATTGCTTCACAAACTGTCATCAATTGAATGACACAGTTGACAGGGACAAAGCATGTCTCTCTGTGCGAACATGATAGGATGCAACTAAATGCGATGGAAAAACAAGTCTTGTGGAAGCACAATTCAGTGAAGACAACATAGCATGGAACTCAGAGCCCGCCAGGGCAGGGTGAGCACACGGACCTCAGGCTGCCTGCAGTTTCTTCAGAGGGTTTCCCAGTTAAACCAAGAGCCTGGCTGGTGCATGCGGTGTGTGTGAGCAGCTCTCTGGTCTTCACACTAACTCTTCCCTCAGTGCAAGCTGAGGTCACCAAGGGGATGGTGTTAGGAGACAGGGCGTTTGGGTGGTGATTTGGTCATGAGGGTGGGACACTCATGGGTGGAATGAGGGCCTTTATGAAAGAGACCCCAGAGAGATCGCTCACCCTTGTGCCCTCTGAGGACACAGGGAGAAGACCGCCGTCCACCAGCCACCTGCTCTGTCTTGATCCTGGAGCTCCCAGCCTCCAAGACTGAGGAGTAAAGGTCTGTTGTTAATCAGCCACCTATTACAATACCACATGTAAAACAGATAGCCAGCGGGAATTAGCTCTATGACTCAGGGAACTCTGACAGGGGCTCTGCGACCAGATGGAAGGGTGGGATGGGGAAGGAGATGGGATGAAGTTTCGGTAGGGAGGGGACATGGGTGAACACTTGGATGATACTTGTTGATGTGTGACAGAAAACCTCGAAATTCTGTAAAGCAATCATCCTTCAATTAAAAAATACAGTGCAAAAAAAGAGCCACCTAGCCTTTGGTGTTTCTGTTTTAGTAGCCTGAAAGAGCAGACACATGACAAGTGAGAATTCCAGCACAGGTGGAATTAAGGTACCTAATCATTGGGGCTTAAGCTAGGGAAATGACCTGGATTATCAGGCTGTGCCCAATGCAATCTCCTTCCGAGGAGCCTTAGATGTGGAGGAGGGATGCAGCTCAGTGTCAGAGAGATAAGGGCTGAGAGACTAAACCAGCCCCGTCTGGCACTGACATGGAGCGGGGCCATAAGCCAAGGAGGGCAGGCAGTTTCTGAGCATAAAAAGGATGGAAGCTTCCAGAAGGAACAGCGTACTGCTGACACCGCGATTTGAAGCCAGCGAGACCCATTTGGGACTTTGGATCCTCAGAACCACAATAACAAGTATGTGTTGCTTTAAGCAACTTAGCTGGTGGCAATTTGCTAAGCTGCAACAGGAAATCAATACAGCAATCGCTTAAAATCATGCCTTGAGCCTAAAATTAGGAGTTCAAAAGAGACAAACCTGTGTGTGTTTAATGGAGGAAAAAAACAGCTGTCAACGTTTTGCTCAGCTTTATATTTCTTTTTTCACAGAAATGGCCATGGTTCATCTGCCAAACCTTTTTCATCTCAAAGTTTATATTTGGGACTCAGTCTTACACCTCATGTATCTTATATCCCTTTTATCCTTTGTTTTTAATTTTTTATCATGGAAAGTTTATCTGATATTGAGTGTGGTTAGGTAGTACTGTTTATGAAACTTTTATCATATTCTTTATTGGGATTTCAATTTTTTATTTTTGCTTAACTTTTTAGATTTTATTCTAAATGTATCTGTTGATGTTTTATTGCCATAACATTTCTGAGTGTCGTGTTGGACTCTTGCATGGGAGGAATGCTCTTCTCATTTCAGCACCAAGAAGAGGATGGCTTTTCCATGTGACTCGTGAACCAAACAGCTTCCTGCTCTGGTCCATAGCCAACCTTTCCACCTGAGTCCCTGATCTCATTTCTCTTGCTTACTTGTGGGTGAGGCCAAAATCAGCTCCACCTCTTGCCTATATCTACTCAATCTATGGCAAATGCAGTGGCACCCCACTCCAGTACTCTTGCCTGGAAAATCCCATGGATGGAGGAGCCTGGTAGGCTGCAGTCTGTGGGGTCCCTTGGAGTCAGAAATGACTGAGTCACTTCACCTTCACTTTTCACTTTCATGCACAGGAAAAGGAAATGGCAACCCACTCCAGTGTTCTTGCCTGGGAAAACCCAGGGACGGGGGAGCCTGGTTGGCCGCCGTCTATGGGTCGCACAGAGTCAGACACGACTGAAGTGACTTAGCAGCAATAGCACTGCATCTATAAAAACTAACAGCAGGGACTGACCCGGCGTCCAGTGGTTAAAGACTTCATGCTGCCAATGCAGGGGGCTGGTTTCCATCCCTGGTTGTGGAACTAAGATTCCACATGCTAAGGAAGAGGCCAAAAGTTCCAAAACAGACAAACAAAAAACACCCCCCAAAAGCCAGTGTTAAAAAAAAAAAAATCCTAAAAGTAGAAAACAGTTCTTCATTGACATGAGAGCAATCATGAGCTCGGATTTCTTTGCACTTAGTTTTTCAGCAAAACTCTTCAGAAGGAGTGTCTGCAGCCCCCACTTCCTCTCATCACTCTCAGGGGGATTGATACCATCAAGTCTGGCTGGGCCCACCCCTCTCCCCAGGATGACTCCTGCCAACAGGGATCACGAGGCATCCTGTGTGACCTCACTCAGCCCTTCCTCTGCCCTTTGTTGACCTGGCCCCTCACTGTGTGGCAATGGACAGGGGCTCTCGGCTGTCTCTGCCTGAGTGGACGGGCCGCAGTCCACCCGAGAAGGGCGGAGAAGCCAACTGTAAGGTAAGTTGTCAGGAGAGAGAGAGAGAGACATCAGTGGCTGACGAAGGGGTGGGAATAGCTGCATAACATTTAGGGAGTCAGTGTAAAGGATCGCTCTCAGTATAAGAGTACCAGAGAGAAATGTGACCCAATGCTTTTAGTTTATGCTTTCTTTTCTATTATTATGAAAGTACTGTTGCTGGGGCCAAGGAAATAAAACCCTCACAGCTATTCTGTAGAATTAGACTTATTGAAACAGCTTACTGCAAACACTCATTCCATTTTTGGGTTGATGTCACTAAAATAAAATAGATCTCTACTTAGTGAAAGATTCAAATGCTGATCAAAAGATTAAAAGTGAAAACATTTTATTGCTAAGTTGCCTCAGGACAGAGAGAAAAATGTCAGAACATACAGTTCATGTACGATGGAGGAGAGGTGGGTGAGTGAAGGCTAGAGACCATGATGTATTATGAGAAGCTTTTCCCTGTTTTGTTGGGAATGGGTGAGTGGGTGCTTGTGCTCCGGAACACTTTGGGATAAAGCAACTTAATGGGCTCTCTCCAACCCTCAAAACTCTAAGGATTTTGCCCGAGCCTTCCTTCCTTTTCTCCTTCCCTTCTTCTCTCCCTGATTCCCTCCATTCATCCATTTATTCATTCACCCATAGGTTGACTTTTCCATACTAAGACCTGTTCATACTAGGACCTCTTTACTGAGACACCAAAACTCTTAATGTCTTCTCCCAAATGTATTCCTCAAGCACTATTTACGGGATAAATGTTTTTAGCCCTGTTTTACAGCTGGATTTAGAAATAAGGTAATTTCTTCAAAGCCGTGCAGGTTGTGTGTAGGGAGGACTTTAACTCAAGCCCAAGTGGGTTTGATTCCAAAGACCATGTTTTTATTAAATATTCAACAATCCCAAAAAACAAATTTACTTACTGAATTGCATAAACAACACATTTATAGATTTGTTTATATATTTATATATATACATTTATATCTTTGTTTATATATAAACAACAAATACTTTAGCTTGAGTGTGATCTCTGCATCACTTGGGACATACTTATCCTACCAGATTGTTTGTTGATCACCTGAAATCCAAGCTAAACTGGGGGTCCTGCATTTTCCCTGCAGCCCTCCTCAGGGGACAGCCTGTTCCAGGCTGTGCTGTGGTGACAGCACCTCCAGATCTCAGCATCTTAAAGGAGCCAAAGTTGATTCTTGCTCAAATGACGCCAACCTGTGAGGGCCCACGTGCTCTGATCAGACCCCATCCCTGAGGAGCAGCCACCACCATGGGCGCTGCTGGTCCTGTGTCCGAGGATGACACTCTCAGGACTCTCATGCTGGCAATTAAGGGCCCCAGCCCTGAAGGGAAACGTCAGACACCTTCCTGACTCACAAGTTTGGTGGTTTTCAGACCACCATAAAGAATAAGCTAAGTTTGACCTGAGATGTTGCACTCCATCACAGGCCAAGGACACAGGGCAGAGTCTCTGGAATGCAATCCACTTTCCCTCCCCTCCCACACAACTTAAAAGCTGATTCCATTTCCGGCATATCCATGCAGGCTCAGGGTGTGACCCAGCCCCAGTCTACACCTAGATTCTGAATACACCAGCCTTGGACTGGACTGATGGGGCTCAGGCTCGCCCAGGACGTTGGGAAGAAGCAAAAGCTTAGAAGGCCGCAGGTGAGCTCCCAGCTACATGCCCCAGGACTGCATCCAGGAGTGGGCAGGTCTTTCCCGTCTCAGACAGTCAGACCTGAGCCAGCCCTACACGAGCACCCAGAGCTCAGAGGCATCAGAACAGGCCTGTGCTCACATCAGGCTCTGGGTCTTGAGGAGGTTTGTAATTAATTCCTGGGGGGAATGGGCATGGTCTGCTTTGTAAGGGACCTTGGCATGAAGCGTCAGGAAATACGTCATATTGTCATCCCTGTAATATTACAGGAATTGCAGCTGCTGAATGCTTCTCCCTGTGGCTGCGGAACTGGAGCCTTTATAAAGTGAGCGAGCACACCGTCCTGTCCAGTCTCAGCTGGGAAGCCAGCCAGCCATGAGGGTCTACTACCTTCTCTTTGCGTGGTTCTTCTTGTTCTTGCTGCCTGTTCCAGGGAAGATGGGCTGGGAAATGACAGGGCTGACTGGATTGAGAATTTGCCATTCATTTGGGAATTTTAGATAAAGGAGATTTCTTGCTTGGGAATTAGACATTACCAGTTTTTCTTTTTTTTTTTTTTCTTGACAAAGATCATCTAGAACCTCAAAGTAGGCTGTCCATCCCTTCTGATTCACTCTTAAGAGACTAATCAGCTCACAAACCATCCCTCCATGGGAGGATTGTTATACCTGTTCATGAGACAGGAAGAAAGTGATGTAAATTTTTAATACCAACAGGAAAAATGAACTTAATCTGAGGACAGAGGCGTAGGTTCCCTTTGACTAGCTTAGTGGTTGGAGGTACAGTCTTTTGGTCTCTTAAGGATCCGGGGGACCATCGTGGCCCCTGCCTCCCAGGTGTCAGGTCACAAGGGGGCTACCACGGTCACGCCACTTTCTCAGCTGAACCGAACCCACAGAATCATTGTTAGTAGCTAGCCCCACCTTCTTCTTTATTCCAGATGGTAAAGAAAGAGGAAAAAGACATACAAGAACAGAAAATGGCAACAGATAACTTATTAGAGAGATTTCAAAAGCCTTGGACTTGCACCTCGGCCTTCCTAAAACCTTCCGTGTGCTCTGTTTCTTCACTGCAGGTAATGGTGGAATCGTATGCGGGTTAAAAAAGTATTATTGCAAAAAAGAAGCGGCCAGCGTGCTCTGATCGGCTGCCTTCCAAATGAGGAACAGATAGGTCGCTGTTCCCTGAGTGGCCAAACATGCTGCCGGAAGAAGAAATGAAAAAGCCAGAAACACGAGGAGAAAGTTGGATAGTGTGAAAATGCCTCCTTGAAGACTCCAGAAGTCAAATCAAATCAAAGACTTTTAATAAAAACTTAGAAGCTTGATTATTATCATGATTATTTTTTAACACTCTGTTTATTGTGTTACTTGTTACCAAATAGGCAACTTAGAAAGTGTTAATGACTCCCCTTTAATTCAAATAAAGTATAATCCCTAGAGGAAGCCACAAGAGGCTCTCAGATGATGTTCCAAAGATTGTCAGACTTTATTCCTCTTTCACAACTTTCACCCCCCAATGACACTGGACCACTTGTTCTTTCTGAAACACTTCCTTTGCCTTCTGTCACCCATCTGAGCTTCGCAGTCTGTCCATCTGTCAGAGCATCCCCATCAAATCCATCTCTGAAACTTCAGGGCATCCCTGAGGGTCTTCCCAAGTCCTTCTGAGCACTTTCCAGCTCAGAGACATGGGGACCCTGGCTCCTCCTCGACCTTGCCTTCAGCTTTCCTCTCACTCTTGCCTCTGTTCTGACTGACCTCAAGCCTGGATAAAATCTCTCCTCCAGCTATGTCTCCACATCCATCTCTCAGGGGCACCTCAAATTCTACCTCCTTCTTAAAAACACACATTTGTTTCCCCAACAAATATGATCTTTCCTTTTAAAAGGGTTCTGATCTGAGTGTTCCATCTGTGAGACCTGCTTGATTTTTACATTCACTACATTTGCATATTTCCAATCTCCATATTTGGCTGCAGGATTTTGAAGGGCACTTCATCACTTAATCACTCCTGGCCCAAGTGTTTTGGCACAAAAGCTGCTCAACAAGTGTTTATTGTGACCCCATGGACTGGGGCCCACCAGGCTCCTCTGTCCATAAGATTCTTCAGACAAAAATACTGGAGTGGGTTGCCATGTCCTCCTTTATGTGAGCTGAAGTACATTCCAAGTCCCTGTAACTATTTAGTGGTCTCTGGAGGTTGATACAGAATGATTCCAGCAAACGTGGTGGCAGGCCCATCATCCCCAACAAGAGCCCCCAGTCAAGGAACTGAGTTCTCAGGAAGAAAGGGCAAACACTCAAAGACAAGAGCTTGGACCCCACAATTCAGCGTTTGAAAAAAGAAAAAAAGAGGACATGATGGGACTGTATGCTGCCCTTCTACAGTACACAACTAAGGAACCAGGCAAAACCTGGGAAACCACTGATTCAGACTCTGGCACAAGCAATCCAGGACCATAATTGAGGAGAGCAGAAAACAGGTGCAGTGAGGGATTTCCCTGCCGGTCTGTCAGCTGGGATTCTGTGCTCCCAACATAGAGGGTCTGGGTACATCCCTGGTCAGGGAACTAGATCCCGCATTCTGCAACTGGATTCTGCCTGCCATGGTCAATGTCCAAGGCAGCCAAATTAATGAACTCACTAATTAAATTGTAAAAATGTCTGTGCTCAACCATTTTTAAAAAAAGAAATGACAAAAAGTGAAGTGAGACTTATGACATCTCCAGCCTCTACAGATTTCCAGGCCTAAAGCATAGGGAACAAGAACCCAAACAGGCCAACAATTCTTCTGAGTCGAAGAGAGTGGGGTCAAAGTTCAGAGATTGCAGACATCTTCACTTCTGGACAGAAAACCAGCAATGGGCGTCAGGATCAGGGCTGTGTGCCTGTGTGCTAAGTCGCTTCAGTTCTCTTCGACTCTTTCCCTCTGTGGACTGTGGAGTTGCTGAAAGCATAGGGGAAAACCTGTGCTTTTCATTCAATTCCAAAACTGCTCTAAAAAAATGAAGTCTATGATACTAGATGGAATTTTTGTTCCGCCTTATGGGATAAACTGTGATGCTAAGATTCTAGACAATATCTTAAGGAAAAAGATGATCATTTCAGTAAAAAAACAAAAAACAAAAAAAACAAACAAGAATCAGATATCAATTATCTATAAAAAAAAAAAAACCCACTTGAGATATCAAATATAAAGGCAAATGGATTAAAAATGAAAGGATGGAACCAGTATGCTGCTTCTGTTGTTTAGACGCTCAGTCATGTCCAACACCCTTGAGACCCCTATGGAATCATCCAGGCAAGACTGCTAGAGTGGGTTGCCATGCCCTCCTTCAGGGAATCTTCCCCACCCAGGGATCAAAAGCATGTCTCTGCATCTCCTACATCTCAGGAGATTCTTCACTGTTGAGACAACAGATATGCTATGGAAACATTAATTTAAAGAAAACACAGTAGGCTGTATTGGTTAACTGACAGGCTTCCTGGTGGTTCAGATGGTAAAGAATGTGCCTGCCATGTGGGAGACCTGGGTTCGATTCCTGGTTTGGGAAGATGCCCTGGAGAAGGGCATGGCAACCCACTCCAGTGTTCTTCCCTGGAGGATACCCATGGGGAGAGGAGCCTGGCAGGCTACAGTCTATGGGGTCACAAAGGGTCAGACACGACTGAGTGACTAAGCATGGCACACAATCAAGTAACTTTTAGGACAAGGACCAGATATAGAGAGGGGTAATTATCCTAATGATAAAATGTTTAATTCATCAAGAATACATATGATTACTGAATCAGAATGTACTTAGCAAAGGAAGTTTAAAATTCTCAAAGAAAACTTACAGGAATAAGCGGAGAAAGAGACAAATTAGCAATTAGAATTGGAATTTCCCTGACAATCCAGTAGTTAAGATCCCTAGCTTTCAATGCAGGGGGCACAAGTTCTGTCCCTGCTTGAGTAAGTAAGATCTCTTATATCATATACAAAATTCAATGCAAGATAGATTAAAGGTTTACAAAAACCACACAACTCCTAAAAGAAAGCATAGGAGAAAAATTCTTTGGCATGGGTCTCCACAAGGATGGTTTTGAGCTTGCCACCTAAACCACAAGCCACAAAAACAAAGCTAGACGGTAGGATCCATCAAACTGAAAACTTCTGCACAGCAAAGGAAACAATGAACAAACTGAAAAGACGGTGTTCTTCTAAGCTCCAGGGATCTCTGAGGCTGGAGGAGACCGCAGCAGCGCTGCGGGCAAGAGAGTGGGGTGAGAGAGGATGGTCACGTCCCAGGTCATGTCCGAGTCCCTGGGATGGCCACCAGGTGTGGGTACTTGGCTTCACATAGGCAGGAATTCAAGAGCGAGTCACGGTGAAGTGAAAGAAGGTCAATCCAGGGAGGAAACACTCTATACAGAGTGTTGGCCATCCTGGAAGGCAAGCCCAGCTCCAGGGTATGGGGCTGTCAGTGTTTATAGGGGTGGGTCATTTCATAGGCTGATGAGATGGAGGAGTATGCCAGCTATTTTGTGGAAAGGGTGGGGATTTCCAGGAACTAGGTCAGCACCCACTTTTGGACCTTTGTGGTCAGCCCTGGAACTGTCATGGTGCCTCTGGGTGTGTCACCTAGCTGCCATATTTCAAAGGGATTTAAAAATATATATTTACTTCAGGTCTCAGTTGTGGTATGCAGGATATTCACCTCAGCACACTGGCTTTGATGGCCCATGGCAAGTGAAGGAAATGGCGATCCACTCCAGTATTCTTGCCTGAAAAATTCCATGGGCAGAGGAGCCTGGTGGGCCAAGGTCCATGGGGTCGCAAACATTCGGACATGACTGAGGGACCTCACTTTCTTTCTTTCACGTGGAATCCTACTTCCCAGGCCAGGGACTGAACCCACATCCCCTGCGTTGCAAGGCAGATTCTTACAACTGGACCACCAAAAAGTCCCTGTCATTCTTTAAGAGGTTGTGCCCACCCACTTCCGGTCTCATCTGCACCAGATAGCGGGCCTTTGACAGCACTGTGGGAGCTCTCGCCTTACAGGAGAATGCCCTGGTGAGGTTCTCAGGACGCTGTGTTGACTGCAGGCGGCAGGCAGGACCCTGTGAAGAAAGGCTGATTTTGCTCCAGGTTACACCACTGACCCTTAGCAGGCTGTGGCCTTGGACACACCTTTTTGTTGGATTTGCAGCCACTTTTAATTGACTTTTTAAGTCAGTTTTGCCTGTGGCCTTACACATGGCTTTCTAGTCCTCAGGACCATCTTGTATAAAACTTGGGTCATACCTACCTGGCGGCTTTGTTTAGGGGAACTCAAAGTGGTAACTTGAATACAAGTGGCCAGCTACTGAGCAAGGCTCCTTGCAAAACATAAGTGTGGGACAACTGCAAAGAAAAAACTACTAAAAGTGTCAGTGGGGGAGCACAGCATTAGACCCAGCCCTAGTCCCCTTCTGAGGACAGGTGTGAATGGGGTGTGACCCAGGTGACCATCAGAAGCCATGGCACCCACCCCATCCACAGGAGAAGGGAACTGGGAACAACAGCCTCTGCCCATTAACACCCAGGGCTCTGTGCTGAGAACACCTCTGTTTGTGGAGGTGTAGATGTGAAGGGCTTTGCTCTTCAAAACCTTATCTGTAGGACTGGGACACCCCTTCTTGCCTGAGGAAGTGATGCACTCTCCCAGAAAGACACTGCCTGAATTTCCTACTCACAGGTTAAAGGTTTGGGGACACAGCATTTATCTTCCCTTTAAAGAATGAGACCCTGAGTTGCCTCTCAGCCCAGGCATGAAGCAACCATGATCCACATGGCCTTGTTTGGCTTTTAAACTGTGAAAACTAATAATCCATTTAGACTTCACCTAAAATTAACCCTTTGCTCTCTCCTATATTAACTCATCTCTGGTTTCTGGTGAGCCACCCCATGGTTTCTTGGGTGTGTGACCTCCTTGCTGAAGCAACAGGACCCTTCCCTGATGGACAGAGATGCCCCTGGGCTTTATCTCCAGATTAACAGCTCTGCAAAGCAGTCATCTTTAGATCTTGCCTAGGAAAAATATGCCACTGCAATTGTAGAATTCCTACAAGGGCCATGTCCCACTAGTGAGGAACTGTGGCAAGAAACTCTCTTGAAACTCACCATGGCACCCAGCAAGCCTTTAGGAAACTTCCTTCTGTGAAAACTCATGCCCGGTCTTACACATAAAACTGCATCATCTTGCTTAAACTGCATCTTCCTTAAAAGAAAAGAAAGTCTGTGCTGCAAACCATAGATCATTAAAACACACCAATTTTTATTTTGTTTACTTATTCAGGCTACATCAGGTCGTTGTTCTGGCATTAGGGTTCTAGTTCCCTGATCTGCTATGCTTGGGAGTACAGTCTTACCCACTGGACCATCAAGGAAGTCCCAGAAAACAGCATTTTTAAAAATTACATTTAAAAAACACTTTGAATTGGAGTATAGCTGACTAATACTGTTGTGATGGTTTCAGTTGGAAAGCAAAGAGACACAGCCATGCGTATACAGGTATCCATTCTCCCCCAAACTCCCTTCCCATCCAAGCTGTCACATAACATTAAGCAGAGTTCCCTGAAAAACAGCATTTCAAGAAGAGTAATCAAAAATCTTCCAGCAAACAAAAGCCAGGACCAGATGGCTTCACAGCTGAATTCTACCAAAAATTTAGAGAAGAGCTAACACCTATCTTACTCAAACTCTTCCAGAAAATTGCAGAAGGAGGTAAACTTCCAAACTCATTCTATGAGGCCACTATCACCCTAATTCCAAAACCAGACAAAGATGCCACAGAAAAAGAAAACTACAGGCCAATATCACTGATGAACATAGATGCAAAAATCCTTAACAAAATTCTAGCAAACAGAATCCAACAACATATTAAAAAAAATCATACACCATGACCAAGTGGGCTTTATTCTAGGAATGCAAGGATTCTTTAATATCCGCAAATCAATCAATGTAATACACCACATTAGCAAATTGAAAGATAAAAACCATATGATTATCTCATTACATGCAGAGAAAGCCTTTGACAAAATTCAACACTCATTTATGATTAAAACTCTCCAGAAAGCAGGAATAGAAGGAACACACCTCAACATAATAAAAGCTATATATGACAAACCCACAGCAAGCATCACCCTCAATGGTGAAAAATTGAAAGGATTTCCCCTGAAATCAGGAACAAGAAAAGGGTGCCCACTCTCACCACTACTATTCAACATAGTGTTGGAAGTTTTGGCCACAGCAATCAGAGCAGAAAAAGAAGTAAAAGGAATCCACATAGGAAAAGAAGAAGTGAAACTCTCGCTGTTTGCAGATGACATGATCCTCTACATAGAAAACCCTAAAGACTCTTCCAGAAAATTACTAGAGCTAATCAATGAATATAGTAAAGTTACACAATATAAAATTAACACACAGAAATCCCTTGCATTCCTATATACTAACAATGAAATAACAGAAAGAGAAATTAAGGAAATAATACCATTCACCATTGCAACAAAAAGAATAAAATACTTAGGAGTATATCTACCTCAAGAAACAAAAGACCTATACATAGAAAACTATAAAACACTGATGAAAGAAATCAAAGCGGACACAAACAGATGGAGAAACATACCGTGTTCATGGATTGGAAGAATCAATATTGTCAAAATGGCTATTCTACCCAAACCAATCTATAGATTTAATGCAATCCCTATCAAGCTACCAATGGTATTTTTCACAGAACTAGAACAAATAATTTCACAATTTGTATGGAAATACAAAAAACCTCGAATAGCCAAAGTAATCTTGAGAAAGAAGAATGGAACTGGAGGAATCAACCTGCCTGACTTCAGACTCTACTACAAAGCCACAGTCATCAAGACAGTATGGTACTGGCACAAAGACAGAAATATAGATCAATGGAACAGAATAGAAAGCCCACAGATAAATCCACGAACCTATGGACACCTTATCTTTGACAAAGGAGGCAAGGATATACAATGGAAAAAAGACAACCTCTTTAACAAGTGGTGCTGGGAAAACTGGTCAACCACTTGTAAAAGAATGAAACTAGAACACTTTCTAACACCATACACAAAAATAAACTCAAAATGGATTAAAGATCTAAATGTAAGACCAGAGACTATAAAACTCCTAGAGGAGAACATAGGCAAAACACTCTCTGACATAAATCACAGCAAGATCCTCTATGACCCACCTCCCAGAATATTGGAAATAAAAGCAAAAATAAACAAATGGGACCTAATGAAACTTAAAAGCTTTTGCACAACAAAAGAAACTATAAGTAAGGTGAAAAGACAGCCCTCAGATTGGGAGAAAATAATAGCAAATGAAGAAACAGACAAAGGATTAATCTCAAAAATATACAAGCAACCCCTGCAGCTCAATTCCAGAAAAATAAATGACCCAATCAAAAAATGGGCCAAAGAACTAAACAGACATTTCTCCAAAGAAGACATACAGATGGCTAACAAACACATGAAAAGATGCTCAACATCACTCATTATCAGAGAAATGCAAATCAAAAACCACAATGAGGTACCATTACACGCCAGTCAGGATGGCTGCTATCCAAAAGTCTACAAGCAATAAATGCTGGAGAGGGTGTGGAGAAAAGGGAACCCTCTTACACTGTTGGTGGGAATGCAAACTAGTACAGCCGCTATGGAAAACAGTGTGGAGATTTCTTAAAAACTGGAAATAGAACTGCCATATGACCCAGCAATCCCACTTCTGGGCATACACACTGAGGAAACCAGATCTGAAAGAGACACGTGCACCCCAATGTTCATCGCAGCACTGTTTATAATAGCCAGGACATGGAATCAACCTAAATGCCCATCAGCAGATGAATGGATAAGGAAGCTGTGGTACATATACACCATGGAATATTACTCAGCCGTTAAAAAGAATTCATTTGAATCAGTTCTAATGAGATGGATGAAACTGGAGCCCATTATACAGAGTGAAGTAAGCCAGAAAGATACAGAACATTACAGCATACTAACACATATATATGGAATTTAGAAAGATGGTAACGATAACCCTATATGCAAAACAGAAAAAGAGACACAGAAGTACAGAACAGACTTTTGAACTCTGTGGGAGAAGGTGAGGGTGGGATGTTTCAAAAGAACAGCATGTATATTATCTATAGTGAAACAGATCACCAGCCCAGGTGGGATGCATGAGACAAGTGCTCGGGCCTCGTGCACTGGAAGGCCCAGAGGAATCGGGTGGAGAGGGAGGTGGGATGGGGGATTGGGATGGGAAATACATGTAACTCCATGGCTGATTCATGTCAATGTATGACAAAACCCACTGATATGTTGTGAAACAATTAGCCTCCAACTAATAAAGAAAAATAAAATTAAAAAAAAAAAACAAACAGCATTTCAAGAAGAGCCAATATAGACAACGATTTAGTCTCACTTCTTTCTCCAGTGTAGTATTAGAGCATGTATGTAAATTAACCCTGTAGCATAGATTTTGACTGCAAGGTCCATAAATAAACAGATACATATATATATCTTATGTATCAGTTCAGTTCAGCTCAGTCACTCAGTCGTGTCTAATTCTTTGTGACCTCAAAATCACAGCACGCCATGCCTCCCTGTCCGTCACCATCTCCCGGAGTTCACCCAAACTGAAATCCATCAAGTTGGTGATGCCATCCAGCCATCTCATCCTCTGTCATCCCCTTCTCTTCCTGCCCCCAATCCCTCCCAGCATCAGGGTCTTTTCCAATGAGTCAACTCTTTGCATGAGGTGGCCAAAGTATTGGAGTTTCAGCTTCAACATCAGTCCTTCCAATGAACACACAGGACTGATCTCCTTTAGACTGGACTGGTTGATCTGTATAAATAATTATATATATATGTATATATATAAGTAGATGATGTCTACCTCTCTCAGATATCATTTACAGCTAAAGCTCTAAACCAAGCGAAAACTAAACCCAGTTTCTTCTTATCAGAAGACTAGCCTATTATGCAAATTACATCCAGCACCTGTGGCCCTTCATTTCTGCAGGAGCCACATTCTATATCTGTTATCCTTTAACTGAGTCTAGCCACATCCTGATACTTTATCGCATCATAAACCTCCCCTTGTAGTTTTATTTCCCTTCCTTTGCTCTGTTACCTCATGTTGATGCTTAACTTTACAGTACACTCTCTTTGGAAGCCAACCCCTAGTAGTTTGCCTTCCCCTTTCTGTATTACAGGAAGAAAGTCGCCAGGAAATCCCCAAAGGACAATGGACCCAACCACCAGGACCAACTGCCAGACCCAAAAACCAGCTACCTGACTCTGGCGTATTGACTGTTTCCAGACAGTGCAAAAAGACAACATTCAGGACCCCAACACCTTTTGTGGTGTATCTCCAACCCATGACTGTGAGCACCAATTGTATGATGCCCTCGATTCCCCATGGGGGGAGACAGTCTCCTTGAGGCAAGAGCCTACTGTGTTCTCCCTTCTGCCAGCTTAAGGGTTAAAGCCATCTTTCCTTTTGCTCAAACTCTGTCTCCACAAGTTTTATTCACCTGCGGTGGGCAGAGAAAACCAAGATTTTGGCGGCGACTGTTGCTGCCAAGCCGTAACAGGCTAGCTGGCATGGGGAGAGGGTTGGGATCACTGGGTCTCTTCCCTCAGGGCCCCAGGGGCCAGAAAGAGGATGGCTGTCTCTGCGGATGCTGGAAGTCAGCAAGTCTTGCCCAGGGAGTGAAACTGCCTCTGATTGAGTTAGTCCCTATTTGGGCCTGAAACAGCCTTTCAGGAAAACAGTGTATGTGTTAGTTGCTTAGTTGTGTCCAACTCTCTGCAACCCCATAGACTGCAGCACACCAGGCCCCTCCGTCCATGGAACTCTCCAGTCCAGAAGACTGGAGTTGGTTGCCATTTCCTTTTCCAAAAGAACTAGAGAAATAAAGAAAGTGAAGTCGCTCAGTCGTGTCCGACTCTCTGCAACCCCATGGACTGTAGCCCACCAGGCTTCTCCATCCTTGGAATTTTCCAGCAAGAGGACTGGAGTGGCTTGCCCTGTTCTTCTGCACAGGAAAACAAATGGGCAGATTCAAAGCCCTGGAGGGGTGAGGGTGGGGCTGGGGAGCGGCAAAGCCAAGGTTGAGCAGGAAGTCTGTGCCCCTGCCAGGGAAGACAGGCCTCTGGGCCTTGCCACACCCTTGCCCAACAGCTGAAATGACATCCAGGGAGAAACATCTGGTCAAAAGGGCAGCAGGAAAGATTTTTCTGGGGTTTTCAACAGCCTCATTTGCATAACAGTGACTGACCCTGCTCTGTGCTATAAAGGCCACTCCCATGTCACATAGACAGAGACTCAGTTAACCAGTTCATAAGAACCAAATCCACAGCCAGCGCGGAATTCCTCCAGGAACCTGGGACCTTTATAAAGCGGCAAGCACAGCCTCTTCTCCAGCGTCAGCCCCAGAGCTCCGGCCGCCAGCATGAGGCTCCATCACCTGCTCCTCGCGCTCCTCTTCCTGGTCCTGTCTGCTGGGTCAGGTGAGCTCCTGGGAGCCCCGGGGGAGCCGCGGGCTCTCTCTCTTGTTTCTACCTCCTCTGTCCTGCTACCCTCATCTACACGGGGTCAGACTAAACCCACCGTGTGTGATGCTTCTGAGAAGACAGAGCTGAGTCCTTAGTAGCGGGAGGGGTCTGAGAACCGCCCTGCAAAGTTCCTGGCTGTTTCTAAGCCACTCTATCAAGTCAAAGGTTCTGAGCCCGTCTCCTCATTGGTTTCATGAGGATGAAACAGAAGATGCCTCTGTTAAGTGACTCTCCTTTTTATCTTTTTCATAAAAGCAAGAAATCTGATGTTGTCCCATGACACAGAGTGTCATTTTAAAATCTTTCTACAGGAAGGGTGGCGGCTCTGGGCAAGCAGAAAAGTCCAGAGGAGAGTCAGGCCAAGCCTGTGTGTTGGGAGCTGCCCTTGGGACGCTCCGTGCTGACTCTCCTCAGCAGGAAGGTCCTCCAGGACACGTCGCTGATGATGTGACCCTCGCTCCACAGCTGGGAGGCAGCACAGCCAAAGCAGTGTGCAGGATCGGGTGTCTAATTTTCATCTTACCCTTGATATTTCCAGAAATAGGATGAAAATATGTAGGAAGAAAGGAAGGACGGAAGGAGGGAGAGAGAGGATGGGGAGACTGAGACCTGACAACTGATTAGATCTCAAAATTAAGTTGAAAAGCCCTTGTCTATCAGTGTTGTTTATGACTGTAACCCAGCTCTTACACAGTGGCAGGGAGAGAGGCCAGGGGAGTAAGGATGACCGCCTCACAGTTTCCAAGGCTCAAGTTCAAACCCTGGCGGGGGGTAACTAGAGAGGGACCAGAGGTGCCTTGTGGTCAGGAGGAAAAAGGCCTGTGAGGAAGATTGAAAGGCCGCTGGTCAGGAGGAAACCACAAGGGGAGGAGGAGAGCCTGTGAGGAAAGTGGAAAGGCCACTGGTCGGGAGGAAACCACAAAGGTAGGAGGAGAGGGGCTGACTCGCTCCAGCGCTGAGAGCTCTGAGTCAGTAGAGACAAAGATAGAAAACTTTTTTTTCCAAACCATTGTCACTCTCAGTTGTAAGTTACTTTGAGAGTAAGTTCTCTTTAAACAGTTCTTACACTTTCAGCTGCATCTTTTCCTCCTATTTCAAATCCACTACTTGACTGACTCCATGAGTCGGAAAACTAAACAGTGAAAATAGACACCCACAGGCCTCTTCTGACTCCTGGCCAGAAGGTGGATGTAGCAGAGCTTCCTGGTCTTTGCCCTCGAGGTGGAGCTGACCCCGCACACAACCGTGCTCCTCATGCCCCAGTCCCTCAGCCTCTGCTTCTGGAAACGTGAGGGTCCACCAGAGCCCAGGCAGGGTCAGCGTCTCTCTGGAAGCTGGTCCACGGTTGCCTGGACTCACACCCTGTTGGCACTAGGCCGTGTCCGCAGTTCTTGAGATGCTGCTTTTCCTGCTGACATGTTTTTTTCCTCTTCGTTCTCTTTTTAGGATTTACTCAAGTAGTAGGAAATTCTGTAAGCTGCCGTTTGAATTTTGGCATGTGTGTGCCAATCAGGTGCCCTGTACTCATGAGAGAGATTGGCACCTGTTTCAGGCCCAGAGTAAAATGCTGCAGAAGGTGGTAACAGAAGGCGACGATGCGGCCGGGACCGATGTGGAGTCAGAAACTGCACCCTTCAACAGAGCATCTAAAATTGAAACCAGAATAAATTTTGTTCAAAATTAAAGAATTGCCCACTGGTCACTGAGGTTGTTGTGTGATGTCTGATCCCAGGCGAATTCCAAAATCCCTGAGGATGCACTCTGATCTCCTTACGGGAACCATGGGGGAATCATAGTGGGTGCTCTGATCCCCCTGTTCCTTGGGGGCCTGACCTTCCCCAGCCCCTCTGTCTCTGTCCTTCCTGCTTCCCGGCCCAGGGCACCCTGGCCTGCCCCTCGTCTCCACTCAAACATGCACCCCAGGGGTCCAGAATCACCAGAACACCAGTCCTGTAGGAAACCCCCAACCCCTGCTCAGGAGGAAACCCCCTCCTCTGTCCCCCTGCAGCCCTCACTTCCATTTGGTTTATGCTTCTTACCCCTGCCTTGTGCACACATGGATACACTTCCGATTCCCTTTTGGGCTATAAGATCTCTATAGGCATGGACTTGTCCTATTCCTGGATGTGCCGGGCATTGAGCCGAGACATTGCTTCACCAACTGTCATTAATTGAATGACACAGTTGACATGGACAAAGCATGTCTCTCTGTGTGGATATGATGCGATGCAACTAAATGTGATGGAAAAACAAGTCCTGTGGAAAGCACAATTCAGTGAAGACAACACAGCACGGAACTCAGGGCCCGCCAGGGCAGGCTGAGCACGCGGACCTCAGCCTGCCTGCAGTTTCTTCAGAGGGTTTCCCAGTTAAACCAAGAGCCTGGCTGGTGCATGCGGTATGTGTGAGCAGCTCTCTGGTCTTCACACTAACTCTTCCCTCAGTGCAAGCTGAGGTCACCAAGGGGATGGTGTTAGGAGACAGGGCTTTTGGGAGGTGATTTGGTCATGAGGGTGGGACCCTCATGGGTGGAATAAGGGCCTTTATGAAAGAAGCCCCAGAGAGATCGCTCACCCTTGTGCCCTCTGAGGACACAGGGAGAAGACCGCCGTCCACCAGCCACCTGCTCTGTCTTAATCCTGGCCCTCCCAGCCTCCAAATCTGAGAAATAGAGGTCTGTTGTTAATCAGCCACCTATTACAATACCACATGTAAAACAGATAGACAGCTGGAATTAGCTTTTGACTCAGGGAACTCAGACAGGGCTCTGCGACCAGCTGGAAGGGTGGGATGGGGAAGGAGATGGGACGAAGTTCCGGGGGGGAGGGGACATGGGTGAACCCTTGGATGATTCTTGTTGATGTATGACAGAAAACCTCAAAATTCTGTAAAGCAATCATCTTTCAATTAAAAAATACAGTGCAAAAAAAGAGCTACCTAGCCTTTGGTGTTTCTGTTTTAGTAGCCTGAAAGGGCAGACACATGACAAGTGAGAATTGTAGCACAGGTGGATTTATGGTAATTAGTCATTGGCCTTTAAGATAGAGAAATGACATGGATTAACTGACTGTGCCCAATGCCATCCCCTTACAAGGAGGCTTCGATGTGGATGAGGGATGCAGCTCAGTGTCAGAGACGTAAGCTGAGAGACTAAACCAGCCCTGGCTCCCACTGACATGGAGTGGGGCCATAAGCCAAGGAGGGCAGGCAGCTTCTAAGCGTGAAAAGGATGGAAGCCTCCAGAAGGAACAGCATCCTGATGACACCGTGATTTGAAGCCAGCGAGACCCATTTGTGACTTTGGATTCTCAGAACCACAATAACAAGTATGTATTCCTTTAAGCCACTTAGCTTGTAGCAATTTGCTAAGCTATACCAGGAAATCAATACAGCAATGACTTAAAATCATGCCTTGAGCCTAAAATTAGGAGCTCAAAAGAGACAAACCTGTGTGTGTTTAATGGAGAAAAAAAATGATAATGGCTGTCAACATTTTACTCAGCTTTATATTTCTTTTTTCACAGAAATGCCTATGGTGCATCTGCCAACTCTTTTTCATCTCAAAGGTTGTATTTGTGACTTAGTCTTAGATTCATATATCTTATATCACTTTTATCCTTTATTTTTAATTTTTTTAATCATGGAAAGTTTATCTGACATTGAATGTGGTTTGGTGGTACTTTTTATTAAAGTTTTATCATATTCTTTATTGGGATTTCAATTTTTTATTTTTGCTTAACTTTTTAGGTGTTATTGTAAATGTATCTGCTGATGTTTTATTGCCATGACATTTCTGAGTGTCTTGTTGGACTATTGCATGGGAGGAATGCTCTTCTCATTTCAGCACCAAGAATAGGATGGCTTTTCCATGTGACTCATGAAACAAACAGCTTCCTGCTCTAGTCCATAGCCAAACTTTCCACCTGGGGCCTGGATCTCATTTCTCTTGCTTACTTGTGGGTGAGGCCCAAATGAGCTCCACCTCTTGCCTCCATCTACTCAATCTATTGTGAATGCAGTGGCACCCCACTCCAGTACTCTTGCCTGGAAAATTCCATGGACGGAGGAGCCTGGTAGGCTGCAGTCTGTGGGGTCCCTTGGAGTTGGACATGACTGAGCCACTTCACTTTCAATTTTCACTTTCATGCACAGGAGAAGGAAATGGCAACCCACTCCAGTGTTCTTGCCAGGGAAAACCCAGGGACGGGGGAGCCTGGTGGGCTGCTGTCTATGGGTCGCACAGAGTCAGACACGACTGAAATGACTAAGCAGCAGTAGCACTGCATCTATAGAAACTAACAGCAGGGATTGACCCGGCGTCCAGTGTTAAAGACTTCAGGCTGCCAATGCAGGGGGCTGGAATCCATCCCTGGTTGTGGAACTAACACTCCACATGCTAAAGAGACCAAAATTTCCAAAACAGACAAACAAAAAACACCCCCCAAAAGCCAGTGTTTAAAAAAATAAAACCTAAAAGAAGGAAACAGTTCTTCATTGACATGATAGCAATCATGAGCTCGGTCTTCTTTGCACTTAGTTTTTCAGCAAAACTCTTCAGAAGGAATGTCTGCAGCCCCCACTTCTTCTCGTCACTCTCAGGGTGGTTGGTACCATCAAGTCTGGCTGGTCCCAGCCCTCTCCCCCAGGATGACTCCTGCCAACAGGGATCATGAGCCATCCGGTATGACCTCACTCAGCCCTTCCTGTGCCCTTTTTTGACCTGCCCCTCATTGTTTGGCAATGGACAGGGGCTCTCGGCTGTCTCTGCCTGAGTGACGGGCCGCAGTCCACCTGAGAAGGGTGGAGGAGCCAAGTGTAAAGCAGGTTTTCTGGAGAGAGAGAGAGGCATCGGTGGTTCAAGAAGGGGTGGGAATAGATGCCAAACATTTAGGGAGTCAGTGTAAAGGATCGCTTTCCGTATAAGAGTACAAGAGAGAAGTGTGACCCAATGCTTTTTAGTTTATGTTTTCTTTTCTATTATTATAAAAATACTGTTGCTTGGGCCAATGAAGCAAAACCCTCACAGCTATTCTGTAGCATTAGGTAAGACTTATTGAAACAGCTTACTGCAAACACTCATTCTATTTTTAGGTTGATGTCACTAAAATAAAATAGATCTCTACTTAGTGAAAGAGTCAAATGCTGATCAAAAGATTAAAAATGAAAACATTTTATTGCTAAGTTGCCTCAGGACAGAGAGAAAAATCTCAGAACATACAGTTCATGTAAGATGGAAGAGAGGTGGGTGAGTAAAGGCTAGAGACCATGACGTATTATGCCAAGCTTTGACCTGTTATGCTGGGAATGGGTGAGTGGGTGCTTGTGCTCAGGAACACGTTGGCATAAAGCAACTTAATGGGCTCACTCCAGAGCCTCAAAACTCTCAGGATTTTGCCCGAGCCTTCCTTCCTTTTCTCCTTCCCTCCTTCTCTCCCTGATTCCCTCCATTCATCCATTTATTCATTCACCCATAGGTTGATGTTTCCATACTAGGACCTGTTCATACAGACGTTTGACTGACTACCTGCTCTGTGCCAGGCTCTGTTCAAGATGTGAGAGAATAAAACAGGACTTGTTGCTTTAGATATTTACATATAAAGAAAACGAGAGATATGAACACTGTAAAGCAAACCTGAGATGGAGAGAAGGAAGAGATGGAGAAAAATTTCAGTTATTTACCTGGTATGCGTGGGTGCTGAGTTACTTCAGTCATGTCCAACTCCTTCCAACCCCATGGACTACAGCCCATCAGGCTGCTCTGGCCTTTGGTTTCCCAGACAAGAACAGTGGAGTGAGTTATTTGACATCCAGGGGATCTTGCTGACCCAGAGATCAAAACTGCATCTCTTGCATTGGCAGGTGGGCTTTTTAGCACTAGGACCACCTGGGAAGCCCCACAGCTAGTACCCTTCTATGCTTTTAACTTAAGAATATGTTGATGTAATAATAGAGTAAGAAATACTCTAGCCTATAAAGCCTCACCTGGTTGTGGTCTGTGTAAGAGATGACCTAGTAAGCTTGCTTAGGATGGATCAGTCTCTCTGGAAATGGTAGCTAGAAATATGTTGAGAGTGCAAAAGGAGAGAAGATCATTCCTGTTTCCAAAATTCTTTTTGCTTTTTAATTGCAAAAGGTGTGTGGAGGGGGCGGGCGGGGAGGGGGTAGTATTTATTCTGAAAGGATAAAGAGACAGATGCAGAGATATACAAAAAAGCTGAATAAATAAATGAATAATTTGTAAACAGAATGCAATTTTTAATGATTTTTCTCAAAAAAAAAGAAAAAAAAAAAAAGAAAAAAACCCCCAAACCTCAGAGCCCTAAGGAGAAGTGACAACCAATGTGGAAACCCTGACTTCCTGTAAACCTCTTCCTTTACAAAAGGGAGACACTTGGGTCTGGGACCCAGAGTCCACAGATGAGACACCCTCAAATTACTCCCAGGCCATAACTGAATATCTCTAGTAGGGACTTCCCAGGTGGCACAGTTGTAAGGAAACACAGGAGACCCAGATCCGATCCCTGGATCAGCAAGATCCCCTGGAGTAGGAAATGGCAACCCACTCCAGTACTCTTGCCTGGAAGATTCCATAAACAGAGGAACCTAGTGGGCTACATCCCCCGGGGTTGCAAAGAGTCCAACCAGACTGAGCACAATACAATCACCAGTCGGAATACAAGTCCTTTCTCTCTACCTGTTGGTCAAACTCTTTCCCAGATCTCCTGCCTAATTCAGGTTAGCCATCAGACACTGCTGGGTCGACCTGGAATCCAGAAAGATCCTCTTCCATCATGAGGCTCCTGTACCTTCTCTTCCTCTTACTCATATGTCTTATCCAAACGACATCAGGTAACCGGTGGCTAAGCTGGCTCCAAACTTGGAGCCTGGAGTAGGGAAAGTCAGGTTGATTCTCATTCAGTGATATGCTGAAATATATAGCAACTGAATGATATATCTGAAAGAAGCATGCATATACAATATGCTCCACTTTTCAAATAAGGAAAGAGAAGCTTAAAGTGAAAAATAGTCTCCCATGATTGCCCTTAACTAGTTGGTATTAAGTCCATAAATTGTAAAGCTGATAGATAATATTTACAGGAGACTTTGCAGGTTCCAGATCATTTCATGTGACTAACAGTAACACTAATAGTAATAGCAAATTATATTGACCACTTCCTCGTTACTGAGACACCAAAACTATTAATGTCTTATCCCAAATGTATTCCTCAGAGAACTATTTGCAGGATAGGTGTTTTTAACTCCGTTTTTCAGCTGGGACTTAGAAATAAGGTAATTTGTTCAAAGTCGTGCAGGTTCTGTGAAAAATAGCCTTGGTAGCTTGATAGGGATTGCATTGAATCTATAGATTGCTTTGGGTAGTATAGCCATTTTGACAATATTGATTCTTTTAATCCATGAACACAGTATATTTCTCCATCTGTTTGTGTCCTCTTTGATTTCTTTCATCAGTGTTTTATAGTTTTCTATGTATAGGTCCTTTGTTTCTTGAGGTAGATACACTCCTAAGTATTTTATTCTTTTTCTTGCAAAGGTGAATGGTATTTTTTCCTTAATTTCTCTTTCTGTTTTGTCATTGTTAGTGTATAGGAATGCAAGGGATTTCTGTGTGTTAATTTTATATCCTGCAACTAAACCACAATGAGGTACCATTACATGCCAGTCAGGATGGCTGCTATCCAAAAGTCTACAAGCAATAAATGCTGGAGAGGGTGTGGAGAAAAGGGAACCCTCTTACACTGTTGGTGGGAATGCAAGCTAGTACAGCCGCTATGGAAAACAGTGTGGAGATTTCTTAAAAAACTGGAAATAGAACTGCCATATGAACCAGCAATCCCACTCCTGGACATACACACCGAGGAAACAAGATCTGAAAGAGACACGTGCACCCCAATGTTCATCACAGCACTGTTTATAATAGCCAGGACATGGAAGCAACCTAGATGCCCATCAGCAGATGAATGCATAAGGATGCTGTGGTAGGTATACACCATGGAATATTACTCAGGCATTAAAAAGAGTTCATTTGAATCAGTTCTAATGAGATGGATGAAACTGGAGCCCCTTATACAGAGTGAAGTAAGCCAGAAAGATAAAGACCATTACAGTATACTAACACATATATATGGAATTTAGAAAGATGGTAATGAGAACCCTATATGCAAAACAGATAAAGAGACACAGATGTACAGAAGATACTTTTGGACTCTGTGGGAGAAGGCGAGGGTGGGATGTTTTGAGAGAACAGCATGGAAACAAGTATATTATCTAGGGTGAAACAGATCACCAGCCCAGGTTGGATGCATGAGACAAGTGCTTGGGCCTGGTGCACTGGGAAGACCCAGAGGGCTCGGGTAGAGAGGGAGGTGGGAGGGGGATCGGGATGGGGAATACATGTAAATCCATGGCTGATTCATGTCAATGTATGACAAATACCACTACAATATTGTAAAGTAATTAGCCTCCAACTAATAAAAATAAATGTTAAAAAAAAAAAAAGTCATGCAGGTTGTGTGCAGGGAGGACTTTAACTCAAGCCCAAGTGGGTTTGATTCCAAAGACCATGTTTTTATTAAATATTCAACAATCCCAAAAAACAAATTTACTTACTGAATTATATGAACAACACATTTATAAATTTGTTTAATATATTTATATATATACATAAATTTATATATTTGTGTATATAAACAACAAGTACTTTAGCTTGAGTGTGATCTCTGAATCACTTGGGACATACTTATCCTACCAGATTGTTTGTTGATCACCTGAAATCCAAGTTAAACTGCGTGTCCTGCATTTTCCCTGCGGCCTTCCTCAGGTGACAGCATGCTCCAGGCTGTGCTGTAGTGACAGTGCCTCCAGATCATAGGATCTAAAAAGAGCCAAAGTTGATTCTTGCTCTAATGACACCAACCCGTGAGGGACCAGGTGATTTGATCAGGCCCCATCCCCGAGGAGCAGCCACCACCGTGGGCGCTGTTGGTCCTGTGTCAAGGAAGGAGCTCTCAGGACTCTCATGCTGGCGATTAAGGGCCCTAGCCCTGAAGGGAAACGTCAGACACCTTCCTGACTCACAAATATGGTGGTTTTTCAGACCACAGTAAAGAATAAGCTAAGTTTGACCTGAGATGCTGCACTCCATCACAGGCCAAGGACACAGGACACAGTCTCTGGAATGCAGCCCACTTTCCTTCCCTTCCCACACAACTTAAAAGCTGATTCCATAAGGGCGTATCCCTGCAGGCTCAGGGCGTGACCCCCCCAGTCTACACCTAGATTCTGAATACACCAGCCTTGGACTGGATTCATGGGGCTCAGGCTCGCCCAGGACTTTAGGAAGAAGGCAAAAGCTTAGAAGACCACAGTGGGCACAGGTGAGCTCCCAGCTACATGCCCCAGGACTGCATCCAGGAGTGGGCAGGTCTTTCCTGTCTCAGACAGTCAGACCTGAGCCAGCCCTACACGAGCACCCAGATCTCAGAGGCATCAGAACAGGCCTGTGCTCACATCAGGCTCTGAGTCTCCCTGAGGTTTGTAATTAACTCCTGGGGGGAATGGGCATGGTCTGCTTTGTGAGGGACCTTGGCATGAAGCTTGAGGAAATACGTCATATTTTCATCACTGCAATATTTCAGGAATTGCAGCTGCTGAATGCTTCTCCATACGGCTGTGGACACGGAGCCTTTATAAAGTGAGCGAGCACACCATCCTGTCCAGTCTCAGCTGGGAAGCCAGCCAGCCGTGAGGGTCTACTACCTTCTCTGCGTTGCTCTTCATGTTCTTGCTGCCTGTTCCAGGTAAGAAGCGCTGGGAAATGACAGGGCTGACTGGATTGAGAATTTGTCGTTCAGAGTCAGCCCTCTCCATTCATTTGGGAATTTTAGATAAAGGAGATTTATTGCTTGGGAACTAGACATTACCAGTTTTTCTTTTTTTTTTTTTTTTTTGACAAAGACCATCAAGAAGCTCAAAGTAGCGTCTCCATCCCTTCTGATTCACTCTTAAGAGACTAATCAGCTCACAAACCATCCCTCCATGGGAGGATTATTATACCTGTTCATGAGACAGGAAGAAAGTGATGTAAATCTTTAATACCAACAGGAAAAATGAACTTAATCTGAGGACAGAAGCATAGGTTCCCTTTTATTAGCTTAGCAGTTGGAGGTACAGTCTTTCTGTCACTTAAGGACTTGGGGGATCATCGTGGCCCCTGCTTCCCAGGTGTCAGGTCACAAGAGGGCTACTACTGTCATGCAACTTTCTCAGCTGAGCCGAACCCACAGAATCATTGTTAGTAGCTAGCCCCACATTCTTCTTTACTCCAGATGGTAAAGAAAGAATAAAAAGACATAAAAGAACAGAAAATGGCAACAGAAACTTATTAGGGAGATTTCAAAGCCTTGGTCTTGCACCTTGGTCTTCTTAAAACCTTCTGTGGGCTCCGTTTCTTCACCGCAGGCAATGGCGGAATCATAAGCTGGTTACAAAGGTATTACTGTAAAAGAAGAAGTGGCCGGCATGCTCTGATCAGCTGCCTTCCAAGGGAGGAACAGATAGGCCACTGTTCCCTGAGTGGCCGGACATGCTGCCGGAAGAAGAAATGAAAAGTCCAGAAACACGAGGAGAATGTTACATAGTGTGAAAATGCCTCCTTGAAGACTCCAGAAGCCAAATCAAATTAAAGACTTTTAACAAAAAATTAGAAGCTTGATTATTATCATGATTATTTTTTAACATTCTGTTTACTGTGCTGCTTGTTAACAAATAGTCAACTTAGAAAGTGTTAATGACTCACGTTTAATTCAAATAAAGTATAATCCCTAGAGGAAGCTACAAGAGGGTCTCAACTGATGACCCAAAGATTGTCAGAATTTATTCCTCTTTCACAACTTTCACCACACAATAAGGCTGGACCACTTGTTCTTTCTGAAACACTTCCTTTGCCTTCTGTCACCCATCTGAGCTGTGCAGTCTGTCCATCTCTCAGAGCATCTCCCCAGCAAATCCATCTCGGAAACTTCAGGGCATCCCTGAGGGTCTTCCCAGGTCCTTCTGAGCACTTTCCAGCTCAGAGACACGGGGACACAGGCTCCTCCTCGACCTTGCCTTCAGCTTTCCTCTCACTCTTGCCTCTGTTCTGACTGACCTCAGGCCTGGATAAAATCTCTCTTCCAGCTATGTCTCCAAACCTGTCTCTCAGGGGCGCCTCAAATTCTACCTCCTTCTTAAAAACACATATTTGTTTCCCCAACAAATATGATCTTTCCTTTTAAAAGGGTTCTGATCTGAGTGCTTCTGTGTTCATAAGATTATTCAGGCAAATATACTGGAGTGGGTTGCCATATCCTCCTTTCTGTGAGCTGAATTACATTCCAAGGCCCTGTAACTATTCATGGTCTCTGGAGGTTGATACAGAATGATTCAAGCAAACGTGGTGGCAGGCCCATCACCCCCAACAAGAGCCCCCAGTCAAGGAACTGAGTTCTCAGGAAGAAAGGGCAAACACTCAAAGACAAGAGCTTGGACCCCACAATTCAGCATTAAAAAAAAAAAAGAATGTGAAGGGACTGTATGCTGCTCTTCTACAGTACACAACTAGGAACCAGGCAAAACCTGTGAAACTACTGATTCAGACTCTGGCACAAGCAATGCAGGATCGTAATTGAGGAGAGCAGAATACAGGTAGGTGAGGGACTTCCCCGGCGGTCTGGGGCTGGGAATCTGTGCTCCTAACGCAGGGGGCCTGAGTCCACCCCTGGTCAGGGAACTAGATCCCACATGCTACAAATAGATTCTGCCTGCTGTGATTAAGGTCCAAGGCAGACAAATTAATGAATCAATTAATTAAATTGATTCATAGACCTAAAAATATCTGTGCTAAAACATTTAAAAGAAAAGAAAACAAGTGAAGTGAGACTTATGGCATCTCCAGCCTCTACAGATTTCCAGGCCTAAAGCATAGGGAACAAGAACCCAAACAGGCCAACAATTCTCCAGAGTCGAAGAGAGTGGGGTCAAAGTTCAGAGAGTGCAGACATCTTCACTTCTGGACAGAAAACCAGCAATGGGCGTCAGGATCAGGGCTGTGTGCCTGTGTGCTAAGTCACTTCAGTTGTGTCCGACTCGTTGCCCTCTGTGGACTGTGGAGTTGCTGAAAGCATAGGGGAAAACTGTGCTTTTCATTCAATTCTAAAACTGCTCTAAAAAGCTGAAGTCTATGATACTGGGTGCAATTTTGGTTCAGCCTTATGGAATAAACTGTGATGCTAAGATTCTAGACACTATCTTCAGGAAACAAATGATCATTTCAGTTAAAAAAGAAACAAAAAAACAAGAAAAGGAAGAATCAGATATTAATTATCTATTAAAAAAAACTCACTTGAGATATCAAATATAAACGCAAATGGATTAAAAATGAACGGATGGAAACAGATATGCTGCTTCTGTTGTTTAGATGCTC
Source organism: Cervus canadensis (assembly GCF_019320065.1). Classification (NCBI taxonomy): domain Eukaryota; kingdom Metazoa; phylum Chordata; class Mammalia; order Artiodactyla; family Cervidae; genus Cervus; species Cervus canadensis. Next base: position 5,893,227 of record NC_057416.1, on the reverse strand, counting down.
AGTCGTGTCCAACACTCTTGTGACCCCTATGGAATCATCCAGGCAAGGTTACTGCACTGGGTTGTCATGCCCTCCTCCAGGGAATCTCCCCCTCCCAGGGATCAAAACCATGTCTCTGCATCTCCTTCATCTCAGGCAGATTCTTCACTGTTGAGACAAGAGATATGCTGTGGAAACATTAATTTAAAGAAAACACAGTAGGCTGTATTGGTTAACTGACAGGCTTCCTGGTGGCCCAGATGGTAAAGAATCTGCCTGCCATGTGGGAGACCTGGGTGTGATTCCTGGTTTGGGAAGATGCCCTGGAGAAGGGCATGGCAACCCACTCCAGTGTTCTTCCCTGGAGAAGCCCCATGGACAGAGGAGCCTGGCAGGCTACAGTCTATGGGGTCACAAAGGGTCAGACACGACTGGGTGACTAACCATGGGAAACAATCAAGTACTTCTAGAACAAGGACAAGATATAGAGAGGGGTATTTATCCTAATGATAAATGTTTAATTCATCAAGAATGTATATAATTACTGAATCAGAATGTACTTAACAAAGGAAGTTTAAAATTCTTAAAGAAAATTTATAGGAATGAGCAGAGAAACAGACAAATTAGCAATTACAACTGGAATTCCCCTGGCAATCCAGTGGTTAGGATCCCTAGCTTTCAATGCAGTGGGCACAGGTTCCATCTCTGGTTGACAAAATTAAACACAAGATAGATTAAAAGTTTACAAAAACCACACAACTCCTAAAAGAAAGCATAGGAGAAAAATTCTTTGGCATGGGTCTCCACAAGGATGGTTTTGAGCTTGCCACCAAAAGCACAAGCCACAAAAACAAAGCTAGACGGTAGGATCCATCAAACTGAAAACTTCTGCACAGCAAAGGAGACAATGTACAAACTGAAAAGACGGTGTTCTTCTAATGCTCCAGGGATCTCTGAGGCTGGAGGATATGGCAGCAGTGCTGCGGGAGAGAGTGGGGTGAGAGAGGATGGTCACAACCCAGGTCATGTCCGAGTCCCTGGGATGGCCACCCAGTGTGGGTACGTGACTTCACATAGGCAGGAATTCAAGAGCGAGTCATGGTGAAGTGAAAGAAGGTCAATCCAGGGAGGAAATACACCACACAGAGAGCATTGGCCATCCTGGAAGGTAAGCCAAGCACCAGAGTATGGTCCTGTCAGTGTTTATAGGGGTGGGTCATTTCATAGGCTGATGAGTGGGACGAGGATGTCAGCTATTTTCAGGAAAGAGTGGGGATTTCCAGGAACTGGGTCAGCACCCACTTTTTGACCTTTATGGTCAGCCCTGGAACTGTCATGGCGCCTCTGGGTGTGTCACCTAGCTGCTGCGTTACAAAAGGATTTAAAAAAAAATTTACTTCAAGTCTTAGTTGTGGTATGCAGGATATTCATCTCAGCACACTGGTTTAGTTGCCCCACAGTAAGTGGAAAAGGAAATGACAACCCACTCCAGTATTCTTACCTGGACAATGCCATGGACGGAGGAGCCTGGTATGCCAAGTCCATGGGGGTGACAAACAGTTGGACACGACTGAGCGACCTCACTTTCTTTCTTTCACGTGGAATCCTAGTTTCCAGGCCAGGGACTGAACCCACATCCCCTGCATTGCAAGGCAGAATCTTAACACTCAGACCACCAGGGAAGTCCCTGTCATTCTTTTAGAGGTTGTGCCCCGCCCACTTCCGGTCTCATCTGCACCAGATAGCTGGCCTTTGACAGCGCCATGGGAGCTCTCGCCTTACAGGAGATTGCCCTGGTGAGGTTCTCAGGAAGCTGTGCTGACTGCAGGCGGCACGCAGGACCCTGTGAAGAGAGGCTGATTTTGCTCCAAGTTACACCACTGCCACTTAGCATGCTGAGGCCTTGGACACACATTTTTGTTGGATTTGCAGCCAATTTTAATTGACTTTTTAAGTCAGTTTTGCCTGTGGCCTCACACGTGGCTTCCTAGTTCTCAGGACCGTCTTGTATAAAACTTGGGTCATACCTACCTGGCGGCTTTGTTTAGGGGAACTCAAAGGGATAACTTGAATACAAGTGGCCAGCTACTGAGCAAGGCTCATTGCAAAATATAAGTGTGGGACAAGTTCAAAGAAAAAATTACTAAAAGTGTCAGTGGAGGAGCACAGCATTAACCCAGCCCTGGTCCCTTTCTGAGGACAGGTGTGACCGGGGTATGACCCGGGTGACCATCAGAAGCCATGGCACCCACCCCATCCACAGGAGAAGGGAACTGGGAACAACAGCCTCTGCCCATTAACACCCAGGGTTCCAGGCTGACAACAGCTGAGTTTGTAGAGTCATAGATTGAAGGGCTTTGCTCTTCAAAACCTTATCTGTAGGACTGGGACACCCCTTCTTGCCTGAGGAAGTGATGCACTCTCCCGGAAAGACACTGCCTCAATTTCCTACTCACAGGTTAAAGGTTTGGAGACACAGCATTTATCTTCCCTTTAAAGAGTGAGACCCTGAGTTGCCTCTCAGGCCAGGCATGAAGCAACCATGATCCACATGGCCTTGTTTGGCTTTGAACCTGTGAAAACTAATAATCCATTTAGACTTTACCTACAATGAACCCTTCCCTCTATCTTATATTAACTCATCTCTGGTTTCTGGTGAGCCACCCCACGGTTTCTTGGGTGTCTGACCTCCCTGCTGAAGCAACAGGACCCTTCCCTGATGGACAGAGATGCCCCTGGGCTTTATGTCCAGATTAACAGCTCTGCAAAGCAGTCATCTTTAGATCTTGCCTAGGAAAAATAAGCCACTGCAATTGGAGAATTCCTACAAGGGCCATGTCCCACTAGTGAGGAACTGTGGCAAGAAACTCTCTTGAAACTCACCATGGCACTGTGCAAGCCTTTTGGAAACTTCCTTCTGTGAAAACTCATGCCCGGTCTTACACATAAAACTGCATCATCTTCCTTAATGGAAAAAAAAAACTCTGCATCTTTCTTAAAAGAAAAAAACTCTGCTGTGCTGCAAACCATAGATCATTAAAACACACCAATTTTTATTTTGTTTATTTATTTAGGCTACAGCAGGTCATCGTTGTGGCATGTGGGTTCTAGTTCCCTGACCTGCTGTGCTTCGGAGTAGAGTCGTACCCACTGGACCATCAAAGAAGTCCCAGAAAACAGCATTTTTAAAAATTACATTTAAAAAATCTTTGGAGTATAGCTGACTAATAATGTTGTGATGCTTTCAGGTGGACAGCAAAGAGACACAGCCATGCATATACATGTATCCATTTTCCCCCAAACTCCCTTCCCATCCAAGCTGTCACATAACATTAAGCAGAGTTCCCTGAAAAACAGCATTTTCAATGATGAGCCACTGCAGACAACCATTTAGTCTCACTTCTTTCTCCAGTGTAGTATTAGAGCATACATGTAAATTAACCCTGCAACATAGAGTTTGACTTCAAGGTCCATAAGTAAACAGATATATATATATATGTATCAGTTCAGTTCAGTTCAGTCACTCAGTCGTGTCTGACTGTTTGCAACCCCATGAATCACAGCATGCCAGGCCTCCCTCTCCATCACCAACTCCCGGAGTTCACCCAAACTCACATCATCAAGCTGGTGATGCCATCCAGCCATCTCATCCTCTGTCATCCCCTTCTCCTCCTGCCCCAATCCCTCCCAGCATCAGAGTCTTTTCCAGTGAGTCAACTCTTTACATGAGGTGGCCAAATATTGGAGTTTCAGCTTCAACATCCGTCCTTCCAATGAACACACGGGACTGATCTCCTTTAGGATGGACTGGTTGGATCTGTATAGATAATGATATATATATAAGTAGATGATGTCTACCTCTCTCAAATATCATGTAGAGCTAAAGCAGAAGGAATCATGTTCAAGACAACTTATTTTCCATCAGAAAAATCCCATGCCGTGGTGCCAGCTAGGGACTCTGTCTGTTCGAGGCAGCCTCCATGGCTTTGCCGAGCCTGAGAGGTGAGATGCTGAGCCACAGCGGGGAACCTGAACAGGACTGAACTTCTGGAGGCTCCTTCAGGACCGGGTCCACCCAGGGTACCCACATTTCGAAAGGGCTTGGAGTTCTACTCAGAGCTGCATGGCAAGCTCCATCCTAGGTTTAGCATTTCTGAAAAGCCGGGTCAGTGTCTCTCCAGCACTGAGATGGATGGATGTTACTAAGTGAGGGATGTTACTTAGTGATGGAGGTCCCTCTTAACCCAGTGAAGGGATCCCCACTGCTGGGCCTTTATGATATTAGGCTGGGGAGATGCGTTCAGTGCCAGTATCATCCTCCCACTCTGTCTCTGATGAAAGGAAACGAAGCACCCATCTGCCCATCACGTGTCCCACTGATTTTCTATGAGACTGGCATGTGATTGTCTTGCAGTGAATTAAGAAAAGTTTTTTTTCCCTTTCTTTTTTCCCTTTTGCATCTTTCTCCACTTTAACTGTTCCTAACCTACAGTCTGCACGGATAACAAGTATCTTCTTATCACAAGACTAACTGATAATGCAAACTACACCAGCAGCTATTGCCCTCCATTTCTACAGGAGTCACATCTGCATCTGTTATCCTTTAATTTAGTCTAGCCACATCCTGATACTTAACTCTATGGCATCATAAACCTCCCCTTGTAGTTTAATTTCCCTTCCTTTGCTCTGTGGTAGCTCATGTTGATGCTTAACTTTACGGTACACTCTCTTTGGAAGCCAACCCCTAGCGGTTTGCTTTCCCCCTTCTGTATTAAGGAAGAACGTCGCCAAGAAATCCCCAAAGGACAATGGACCCAAACACCAGGACCAACTGCCAGACCCAAAAACCAGCTACCTGACTCTGGCCTATTGACGGTTTCCAAACAGTGCAAAAAGAGAGCATTCAGGACCCCTACACCTTTTGTGGTGTATCTCCAACCCATGACTGAGAGTGCCAATTGTATGATGCCCTTGATTCCCCATGGAGGGGAGACAGACTCCATGAGGCAAGAGCCTACCGTGTTCTCCCTTCTGCCAGCTTGAGGGTTAAAGCCATCTTTCCGTTTGCTCCAAAATCTGTCTCCACAAGTTTTATTCAGCTCCGGTGGGCAGAGAAATCCAAGATTTTGGCGGTGACTGTTGCTGCCAAGCCGTAACAGGCTAGCTGGCGTGGCGAGAGGGTTGGGACCACTGGGTCTCTTCCCTCAGGGCCCCAGGGGCCAGAAAGAGGATGGCTGTCTCTGCGGATGGTGGGAGTCAGCAAGTCTTGCCCAGGGAGTGAAATTGCCTCTGGACGAGTTAGTCCCTATTTGGGCCTGAAACAGCCTTGGAGGAAAACAGTGTATGTGTGAGTTGCTTAGTTGTGTCTGCCTCTCTGCAACCCCACAGACTGCAGCACACCAGGCCCCTATGTCCATGGGACTCTCCAGTCAAGAAGGCTGGAGTTGGTTGCCATTTCCTTCTCCAAAAGAACTGAAGAAATAACGAAAGTGAAGTCATTCAGTCATGTCCGACTCTCTGCGACCCCATGGACTGTAGCCTACCAGGCTTCTCCATCCTTGGAATTTTCCGGCAAGAGGACTGGAGTGGGTTGCCATGTCCTTCTGCACAGGAAACCAGAGGGCAGATTCAAAGCCCTGGAGGGGTGAGGGTGGGGCTGGGGAGCGGGTAAGCCAAGGTTGAACAAGAAGTCTGTGCCCCTGCCAGGGGAGACAGGTCCCTGAGCCTTGCCATACCCTTGCCCACCAGCTGAACTGACAGCCAGGGAGAAGCATCTGGTCAAAAGGGTAACAGGAAAGCTTTTTGTGGGGTTTTCAACAGCCTCATTGGAATAAGAGTGACTGACCCTGCTCTGTGCTATAAAGGCCACTCCCATGTCACACAGACAGAGACTCAGTTAACCAGTTCATAAGAAACAAATCCACAGCCAGCGCGGAATTCCTCCCGGAACCTGGGACCTTTATAAAGCGGCAAGCGCAGCCTCTTCTCCAGCGTCAGCCCCAGAGCTCCGGCCGCCAGCATGAGGCTCCATCACCTGCTCCTCACGCTCCTCTTCCTGGTCCTGTCTGCTGGGTCAGGTGAGCTCCTGGGAGCCCCGGGGGAGCCTCGGGCTCTCTCTCCTGTTTCTACCTCCTTCTGTCCTGCTACCCTCATCTACACGGGGTCAGACTAAACCCACCGTCTGTGATGCTTCTGAGAAGACAGCGCTGAGTCCTTAGTAGCGAGAGCGGTCTGAGAACCGCCCTGCAAAGTTCTTGGTTGTTTCTAAGCCACTCTAGCGAGTCAAAGCTTCTGAGCCCGTCTCCTCATTGGTGTCATGAGGAGGAAACAGAAGATGCCTCTGATGAGTGACTCTTTTTTCTTTTTCATAAAAGCAAGAAATCTGATTTTGTCCCATGACAGAAGCGCAGTATGTGGCTTTATAAATCTTTCTACTTGAAGGGTGGCGGCTCTGGGCAACCAGAGAAGTCCAGAGGAGAGTCAGGCCGAGCCTGGGCTTCGGGAGCTGCTCTTGGGCCGCTCGGTGCTGAGTCTCCTCAGCAGGAAGGTCCTCCTGGACACGTCGCTGATGATGCGACGCTTGCTCCTCAGCTGGAGGCAGCAAATCCAAGGCAGTGTGCAGGATCGGATGTCTAATTTTCATCTTATCCTTGATATTTCCAGAAATAGGATGAAAATATGTAGGAAGAAAGGAAGGAGGGAGAGAGAGGATGCGGAACCTGAGACCTGACAACTGATTAGATGTCAAAATGAAGTTGAAAAGCCCTTGTCATCAGTGTTGTTTATGACTGTAACCCAACTCTTACACAGTGGCAGGGAGAGAGGCCAGGGGTGTAAGGATGACGGCCGCTCAGTGCCCAGGGCCCGGGTTGAATCCCTGGCGGGGGAACTAGAGGGACCAGAGGTGACTTGTGGTCAGAAGGAAAAAGGCATGTGAGGGAGATGGAAAGGCCACTGGTCGGAAGGAAACCACAACGGGAGGAGGAGAGCGTGTGAGGAAAGTGGAAAGGCCGCTGGTCAGGAGGAAACCACAAAGGGAGGAGGAGAGCCTGTGAGGAAAGCGGGAAGGCCACTGGTCAGGAGGAAACCACAAAGGGAGGAGGAGAGGGGCTGACTCGCCCCAGCACTGAGAGCTCTGAGTCAGTAGAGACAATGATACAAAACTTTTTTTCCCCGAATCATTATCACTCTCAGTTGTAAGTTACTTTGAGAGTAAGTTCTCTTTAAACAGTTCTTACACTTTCAGCTGCATCTTTTCCTCCTATCTCAGCTCCATTACTTGACTGAGTCCTTGTGTTGGAAAACTAGACGGTGAAAATAGACGCCCGCGGGCCTCTTCTGACTCCTGGCCAGAAGGTGGATGTAGCAGAGCTTCCTGGTCTTTGCCCTCTTGTTGGAGCTGACCCCGCACACAACTGTGCTCCTCACACCCCAGTCCCTCAGCCTCTGCTTCTGGAAACGTTAGGGTCCACCGGAGCCCTGGCAGGGTCAGCGTCTGTCTGGAAACTGGTCCACGGTGTCCTGAACTCACATCCTGTTGTCACGAGGCCGTGTCCGCATCTCAGCACAGAAAGCCCCAGGGCCTCACTCAGAGGGCACACAGCTGCCCTTCTCGAGATGCCGCTTTTCCTGCTGACACGTTCTTTCCCTCTTCGTTCTCTTTTTAGGATTTACTTAAGGAATAAGAACTGTTGTAGGCTGCCGTTTTAGTAGAGGCATTTGTCTTCCAGGTGCCCTGGAAGCATGAAAGAGATGGCACCTGTTTCGGGCCCAGAGTAAAATGCTGCAGAAGGATATAAAAGAAGGCGAAGAGGTGGCCAGGACATATGAGGAGTCAGAAACTGCACCCTTGACAGAGCATCTAAAATTGAAACCAGAATAAATTTTGTTCAAAATTAAAGAATTGCCCACTGGTCACTGAGGTTGTTGTGTGATGTCTGATCCCAGGCGATTTCCCAAATCCCTGATGATGCTCTCTGAGCTCCTTACGGGGATCATTGGGGGACCATGGTGGGTGCTCTGATCCCCCTGTTCCTTGGGGGCCTGACCTTCCCCAGCCCTTCTGTCTGCTGTCCTTCCTGCTTCCTGGCTCAGGGCACCCTGGCCTGCCCCTCGTCTCCCTTCAAACATGCACCCCAAGGGTCCAGAATCACCAGAACACCAGGCCCGAGGGAAACCCCGGACCACTGCTCAGGAGGAAACCCCCTCCTCTGTCCCCCTGCAGCCCTCACTTCCGTTTGATTTATGCTTCTTCCTCCTTCCTTGTGCACACGTGGATACACTTCTGGTCCCCTTTTGGACTGTAAGGTCTCTATAGGCATGGACTTGTCCTACTCCTGGATGTGCCGGGCATTGAGCCGAGACATTGCTTCACAAATTGTCATCAGTTGAATGACACAGTTGACATGGACAAAGCATGTCTCTCTGTGAGGACATGATAGGATGCAACTAAATGCGATGGAAAAACCAGTCCTGTGGAAGCACAATTCAGTGAGGACAACACAACACGGAACTCAGATCCCGCCAGGGCAGGGTGAGCACGCGGACCTCAGCCTGCCTGCAGTTTCTTCAGAGGGTTTGCCAGTTAAACCAGGAGCCTGGCTGGTGCAGGCGGTATGTGTGAGCAGCTCTCTGGTCTTCACACTAACTCTTCCCTCAGTGCAAGCTGAGGTCACCAAGGGGATGGTGTTAGGAGACAGGGTGTTTGGGAGGCTATTTGGTCATGAGGGTGGGACCCTCAAGGGTGCAATGAGGGCCTTTATGAAAGAGTTCCCAGAGAGATCGCTCACCCTTGTGCCCTCTGAGGACACAGGGAGAACACCGCCATCCACCAGGCACCTGCTGTGTCTTGATCATGGAGCCCTAGCTTCCAAAATTGAAAAGTAAAGGTCTGTTGTTAATAAGCCACCTATTACAATACCACATGTAAAATAGATAGCCAGCGGGAATTAGCTGTATGCCTCAGGGAACTCAGACAGGGCTCTGCGACCAGCTGGAAGGGTGGGATGGGGAAGGAGATGGGATGAGGTTTTGGGAGGGAGGGGACATGGGTGAACCCTTGGATGATTCTTATTGGTGTATGACAGAAAACCTCGAAATTCTGTAAAGCAATCATCTTTCAATTAAAAACTAAAGTGCAAAAAAAGGGCCACCTAGCCTTTGGTGTTTCTGTTTTAATAGCCTGAAAGGGCAGATACATGACAAGCGAGAATTCCAGCACAGGTGGAATTATGGTACCTAATCATTGGCCCTTAAGATAAGGAAATGACATGGATTAACTGACTGTGCCCAATGCCATCTCCTTACAAGGAGCCTTAGATGTGGACGAGGGATGCAGCTCAGTGTCAGAGACGTGGGCTGAGAGACTAAACCAGCCCCGGCTTGCACTGACATGGAGGCGGGCCATAAGCCAAGGAGGGCAGGCAGTCTCTAGGCGTGGAAAGGAAGGAAGCCTCCAGAGGGAACGGCATCCCGATGACACCGTGATTTGAAGCCAGTGAGACCCCCTTGGGACTTTGGATCCTCAGAACCACAGTAACAACTATGTGTTCCTTTAAGCCACTTAGCTGGTGGCAATTTGCTAAGCTGCAACAGGAAATCAGTACAGCAATAGCTTAAACTCATTCCATGAGGCTAAAATTAGGAGCTCAAAAGAGACAAACCTGTGTGTGTTTAATGGAGGAAAAAAATGATAATGGCTGTCAACATTTTACTCCGCTTTATATTTCTTTTTTCATAGAAATGCCCGTGGTGCATCTGCCAACTCTTTTTCATCTCAAAGGTTGTATTCGGGACTCAGTCTTACACCTCATATATCTTATATCCCTTTTATCCTTTATTTTTAGTTTGTTTTATTATAATGGAACGTTTATCTGCCATTAAATGTGGTTTGGTGGTAGTTTACATAAATTTTTTATCATATTCTTTGTTGGGAATTCAGTTTTTAATTTCTGCTTAACTTTAAGTTGCATTCTTGTATCTGTTGTTCCTGTTGATGTTTTATTGCCATAACATTTCTGGGTGTCATGTTGGACTCCTGCCTGGGAGAAATGCTCTTCTCATTTCAGCACCAAGAAGAGGATGGTTTTCACATGTGATTCATGAATCAAATGGGCTCATGCTTTGGTCCAAGGCCAGTTATTATTTCACCTGGGCCTGGGTCTCATTTCTTGTGCTTACTCAGGGGTGAGACCCAAACCACCTCCACCTCTTGCCCCTGTCTACTGCAGCTACAAAAACTAAAAGCAGGGACTTACCTGGTGGTCCAGTGGTTAAAACTCCAGCTGCCAATGCAGGAGCATGGGTTCAATCCCTGGTCAGGAAACTAAGATCCCATATGCTACAGTTCAGTTCAGTTGCCCAGTCATGTCTGACTCTTTGGGACCCCATGGACTGCAGCACACAAGGCCTCCCTGTCCATCAATAACTCCCAGAGGTTACTCAAACTCATGTCCATCAAGTCAGTGATGCCATCCAACCATCTCATCCTCTGTCATCCCCTTCTCCTCCTATCTTCAATCTTTCCTAGCATCAGGGACTTTTCAAATGAGTCACTTCTTTGCATCAGGTGGCCAAAGGATTGAAGTTTCAGCTTCAGCATCAATCCTTCCAATGAATATTCATGACTGATTTCCTTTAGGATGGACTGGTTGGATCTCCTTGCAGTCTAAGAGACTCTCAAGAGTCTTCTCCAACACCACAGTTCAAAGGCATCAGTTCTTCGGTGCTCAGCTTTCTTTATGGTTCAACTCTCACATCCATACATGACCACTGGAAAAATCAGAGATTTGACTAGACGGACCTTTGCTGGCAAAGATATGTCTCTGCTTTTTAATAAGCTGTCTAGGTTGGTCATAGCTTTTCTTACAAGTAACAAGCTTCTTTTAATTTCATGGCTGCAGTCACCATCTGCAGTGATTTTGGAGCCCAGAAAAATAAAGCCTCTCACTGCTTCCACTGTTTCTCCATCTATTTGCGATGAAGTGATGGGACCAGGTGCCATGATCTTAGTTTTCTGAATGTTGAATTTTAAGCCAACTTTTTCTCTCTCCTCTTTCACTTTCATCAAGAGGCTCTTTAGTTCTTCTTTGCTTTCTGTCATAAGGGTGGTGTCATCTGCATAGCTGAGATTATTAATATTTCTTCTGGCAATCTTGATTCCAGCTTGTGCTTCATCCAGTCCAGCATTTCACATGACATACTCTGCATATAAGTTAAATAATCAGGGTGACAATATACAGCCTTGACGTACTCCTTTCCCTATTTGGAACTAGTCTTTTGTTCCATGTCCAGTTCTAACTGTTTCTTCCTGACCTGCATACAGATTTCTCAAAAGGCAGGTCAGGTGGTCTGGTATTCCCATCTCTTATACTCCCCAGGTCGGTAGGTGCCCAATATGTTACTGGAGATCAGTGGAGAAATAACTCCAGAAAGAATGAAGAGAAAGAGCCAAAGCAAAAACAACACCCAGTTGTGGATGTGACTGGTGATAGAAGCAAAGTCCAATGCTGTAAAGAGCAATATTGCATAGGAACCTGGAATGTTAGGTCCGTGAATCAAAGCAAATTGGAAGTGGTCAAACAGGAGATGGCAAGAGTGAATGTTGACATTTTAGAAATCAGCAAACTAAAATGCACTGGAATGGGTGAATTTAATTCAGATGACATTATATCTACTACTGTGGGCAAGACTCCCTTAGAAGAAATGGAGTAGCCCTCATAGTCAACAAAAGAGTCTGAAATGAAATACTCGGATGCAATCCCAAAAACGACAAAATGTTCTCTGTTCGTTTCCAAGGCAAACCATTCAACATCACAGTAATCCAAGCCTATGCCCATCCAGTAAAGCTGAAGAAGCTAAAGTTGAACGGTTCTATGGAGACTGACAAGACCTTCTAGAACTAACACCCAAAAAAGATATCTTTTTCATCATAGGGGACTGGAATGCAAAAGTAGGAAGTCAAGAAACACCTGGAGTAACAGGCGAATTTGGCCTTGGAGTATGGAATGAAGCAGGCTAATAGAGTTCTGCCAAGAGAATGCACGGTCATAGCAAACACCCTCTTCCAACAACACAAGAGAAGACTCTACACATGGACATCACCAGATGGTCAACACTGAAATCAGACTGATTATATTCTTTGCAGCCAAAGATGGAGAAGCTCTCTACAGTCAGCAAAAACAAGACTGGGAGCTGACTGTGGCTCAGATCATGAACTCCTTATTGTAAAATTCAGACTTCAGTTGAAGAAAGTAGGGACTACCACTAGACCATTCAGGTATGACCTAAATCAAATCCCTTACGATTATACAATGGAAGTGAGAAATAGATTCAAGGGATTAGATCTGATAGACAGAGTGCCTGTTGAACTATGGACGGAGGTTCATGACATTGCAAACATTAGCACGGTCTTTTTAGTGCTTATTTTTTCAGCAAAACCCTTTTGCTGAAAAGTGGCAGCTCCCACTTCCTCTCATCCCTATAGGGGAATTGATCCTGTTGCAGTGAATTAAGAAAAGTTTTGTTTTCTTTTTTCTTCCTCTTTTTCCTTTTGAGTCTTTCCCTACTTCCTTATTTTTGTTTAGTCACTCAGTCCTGTCCAACTCTCTGTGACCCCATGGATGGCAGCACACCACACTTCCCTCTCCTTCATCTCTTAGAAGTTGCTCAGACTCATGTCCATTGAGTCGGTGATGCCATCCAACCATCTCATCCTCTGTCATCCCCTTCTTCTGCTGACTTCAATCTTTCCCAGCATTTGGGTCTTTTCTAAATGAATTGGCTCTTCGAATCAGGTGGCCGAAGTACTGGAGTTTCAGTTTCAGGATCAGCCCTTCCAATGAATATTCAGGACTGATTTCCTTTAGGATGGACTGGTTGGATCTCCTTGCTTCCCAAGGGACTCTCAAGAGTCTTTTCTAAAACCACAGTTCAAAAGCATCAGTTCTTCATCACTCATCCTTCTTTATGGTCCAATTCTCACATGCATACATGGCTACTGGAAAAACCATAGCTTTGAATAGTCAGATATTTTTCAGCAAAGTAATGTTTCTACTTTTTAATAAGCTGTCTAGGTTGGTCATAGCTTTTCTTACAAGGAGCAAGCATCTTTTAATTTCATGGCTGCAGTCACCATCTGCAGTGATTTTGGAGTGCAAGAATTTAGTCTTTCACTTTTCCACTGTTTCCCCATCTATTGGCCACGAAATGATGGTATCATATGCCATGATTTTAGATTTTTGAATGTCGAGTTTTAAGTCAGCTTTTTCCACTCTTCGCTTTCACCTTCATCAAGAGGCTCTTTAGTTCCTCTTCACTTTCTGTCATAAGACTGGTATCATCTGCATATCTGAGGTTACTGATATTTCTTCCGGCAATCTTGATCCAGCTTGTGCTTCATCCAGCCTGGCATTTCACATGATGTACTCTGCATATAAGTTAAATAAGCAGTGTGAAAATATACAGCCTTGACTTACTACTTTCCCAGTTGGAACCAATCTGTTTTTCCATGTCCGGGTCTAACTGTTGCTTCTTGACCTGCATACAGGTTTTGCATGGGGGAAGGTCAGGTGGTCTGGTATTCCCATCCCTTTCAGAATTTTCCAGTTTATTGTGATCCACACAGTCAAAGGCTTTAGCATAGTCAATGAAGCAGAAGTAGATGTTTTCTGGAATTGTCTTGCTTTTTCTATGGTCCAACAGATGTTGGCAATTTGATCTCTGGTTCCTCTGCCTTTTCTAAATCTAGCTTGTACATTTGGAAGCTCTCAGTTCACATAATGTTGAAGCCTAGCTTGAAGGATTTTGAGCATTACTTTGCTAGCAATCAACAGTCTGCATTGATAACTAAGTCTCTTCTTTTCAGAAGACTAACCTATTATGCAAACTACATCTGTACCTGTTGCCTTCTAACTCTGCAGGAGCCACATTCTGTATCTATTAGCCTTTAACTTATTCTAGGCACATCCTGATACTTAACATTATGGCATCATAAACCACCCCTTGTAGTTTGTTACCTCTCTTTGCTCTATTTTAACCTCATGTTGATGCTTAACTTTACGGTACACTGTGTTTGGAAGCTACCCCCTAGTAGTTTGCTTTCCCCCTTTTGTATTACAGGAAGAAAGTCACCAGGAAATCCCCAAAAGACAATGGACCCAACCACCAGGACCAACTGCCAGACCCAAATACCTAGCTACCTGACAGTGGCCTATTGACTGTTTCCAAACAGTGCAAAAAGAGAGAATTCAGGACCCCTATACATTTTGTCCCTTATGTCCTACCTCTGACTGTGAGCCCCGACTGT